>NW_026973727.1:0-95000 GCF_035594125.1 Scylla paramamosain
CTTCCTTCCAGCCCCCACAGTTACTGACCTGCGACTCAAACACCATCACGGCACTCTCTTCCCTGTTAAACTTGCCGGGATCCATTGTAATGTAAGGGGTATTGAATGTGAGCGATGAAACGAGAAGGTAGTGGCAAAGGGGAAAAAAGTACAGGGGAGCGTAGGAGAGACACCTCTCTCCACTGTGCCTGACAGCGCAGGAGAGACACCTCTCTCCACTGTGCCTGACAGTCTTTCAGTGATTGAAAGACTGAGCATAACACATCTTCAGGGCACGTGAGTTGCCATGTATGACAATTTGGCACTTTTTCCATGTCTTCTTATTTGAGTAGACATCATATCTTGTCATAATGAAAAGTCTAGTTTATCCATGTGTGTGGAGACCTTCAAGTTACAATACACCCCACTGCTTTAAGAGTTAAATGTACATGTCAATGTTTTCTGTCGTGCCTTCTTTGCTGTGTAATGTTGTGGTGAAACGGTTAAATTCTGGACTGAGTTGTGAGTCATGCAGCAGGAGTACAGATGTGTGTCTTCCCCACAGGTGGTAACACGGAGAGGAAGTGGAAGAAACCTTGGGACGCTCCCATAACTCAGGAGCAAGAAATACACCTTACTGGAAACCTTGTGACTGACAGGTGGCGGTGACTGCAGGAACCAATTCAGGTGAACACTGTGTTTTGTTGCTACACTTGAGAATCCTCTATCCTAAATTTTAAAAATCTAAGTTTTTAATTGTCATGTCTTGTCATGTTTTTGTCCCACCAAAAAATTGATTACTAGAGCTTGATTTACTGCCATGGGAGGTATCAGAAATTGGCAAGTTGTCATTAAAAAAAAACTGGGGAAATCTAAAATATGCACCACTTTCATTCACTCCCAACAATTTTTGGATAAGGAATCCTCAACTGTATGTAATCAGAGTATTGTTGAGAGTCATGGTGTGTGTATGAATCCTTATGTATGTATGTACAGGATAAGAGGGAGGTGGTTAATAAGATTAGTAAATGCATGGAGGAGAGGCGTGCTCTTACCAAGATTAGAAGAGCAGTAAGTGTGAAAATAGTGGTACAGGATTGCAAGAGAGGCAGTGTGTGGGCTGGGTAAGTGCACATGTGGTGCTTTTGTTAAGAGTGACCGGGATGGATGAGTGTTACAGGTGTGGTGTGTTGTGGAGAGTTACTGAAGAGGGTTAGAAGGAATGGTCTGCAGTGATCAGTGTGAAATAAGAGGAGAGGATGCGTTGCTTGAGTTTTTGTTGCGAGATGTGCACGTGAGAAAGGTGTTTAGTGAAAAATAAGGTTTTTTGGGGAATTTATGGATATAGAAAGATAAATAGATATGAATTGTGGAGTGTTTCAGGATTGTTTGGGCCAGGTGATGGGCTGTTAGGGAGTGAAAAGTTTGTGAAAAGTAAAATTTTCGGCATTTGAGTTATAGAATTAGTGTGTATGTGTGATATAAGTTCATGTCTTAGTAACTTTCCGTCTTCCCCAAGTTGCATTACTCTTTTGCAGATGTCTGTCTTGTGTTGGCGAACGTCCTGTCTGCAGTCAGGCCAGTAGTGCCATGTCGCAGGGTGTGACATCAGGTGAAGAGCCAAATGGAGAGTGTCTGCAGCCAGTACTGGGTGTGCTGATGCTGTACAAGTGTCGAGCCAGGTGCCACAGCACATGACTCCACCAGTGTAGTGTCTCTGGTCCAGGATGCACTGCTGTGTACGACTTGTATGTCTTTATAAATTTGTAACTATTCTTATTATATATGTGAAATAAATATATAGTTTGCTAACAGTGTGGTATAATAGTGTAAAAATAAATATTTGATAATTCATGCATGCCCCAAAGGTAAAAAAAAAAAAAACAGGATTGTGCCCTCTAAACTTTTAAGATACCACTTGCACATAGAAGCCCCATCGCAGCGACTCCAGTGTCGGCTGGGATGGGGCTTCTATGTGCAAATGGTATCTTAAACTTAGTTTAGTAGCCAATCCCTGACTTTTTTTTTTTTTTTTACCTTGGGGGCATGACCTCTCTTCTTCCCAGAAAGACTTTGCCAAAGATATTATTGACATGGCATAAATAACTATCATTGTTTTTTTTTACCTTGAGGGCATGGCCTGTACTCCCAGAAAGACTATTTGCCAAAGATATTATTGACATGGCATAAATAACTATCATTATGTTCAAGATGGTATACTGAATGTTTATTGTTTTAATGTGAATGTTAAGTGAATAAATACACAACAATAATATAAACATGGCACTTTTTTTCCTTATTACTGAAGTGCTGGAATGTACAAAACTTATCCCAAGCCTGAATGAAGGTGGTGGTGGTGGTTGTTGAGTACAGAAGAGAGGGACTTACTATATATTCTTCCTTCCCAGACTGGAGTGGACTGGAGAACTCTTGCAGCAGGGCCTGGGAGCAACAACACTTGCCAATTCTTGTGTCCTTGCGTCAACTTGAGTGACCTTGAGCAACCTCTTCTTTGTGAAACGTACCTGCAGCTCTCGTGCCTCCACAAGTGTTGAAGGTTGCCTGTCGGTCCCGCCATGACCGAAGGGAATTTTACGTGTTCTTCCTGCTTGAAATTCTTGACACACTCTTCTTACTGCAACTTGACTCTTCCCTGATTGCTTTGTCCCAACGATACTTAATACCTCTTGTGGGGCTTGAAGGTGGTGACGCTCTGCCTCTTTTCCTGGTGAAGCTTGACTCCCTGACTGCAATGGAGTACATTGGGCCTGGCGTGACAACACTGTTTAATAACCAGGTGCTGGTAGAGATTCCTGTGGGCTGTTCATGGGATGATGAAGTGGAAGCTGCACACTTCACACCTACAAGGAAAACAGACCATTAGTTCCTAGATACATGAAGCTTGTTGTATGTGTTGTGATTCCTTGTAATGTGTTTGATAACTGATTCCCTACAAAACTAAGACTACACAAGATATATGATGGGAAAATGGAGGAAGCCTGACAAGCACTGCATGGTATGGGAACTGTGCTGAGATTTAATATGAAATATGGCTAAATTCCATACTGTCATATTCAAGAAACAAAAATTGAAAGAAAGGAAAGCACCGGGTAGAGAAAATCTGAAAGGAAGTACGGCAGTATAACGTTTGAAGCTGAGAAATGCGCGTTTGACAAATACGTCCCTATTATAATTTAAAGGCAAAAATTTGAAGGATGATGCAGAGTAGAAGAAAACACCAGATAGAAGAAATTTGCATGGCATCACAGATATTTCAATGGCATGACAGTTAATACACAAGTTTGAAAGATGAACCTGATTAAATATTTCTTATCTCTGCGCTCATGAAGAACACAAATAAAAAACTTACAATTTGAAAAGAAGAGTCATTTTAAACTTTGATCCGTACCTTTTTAAGTTTATTAATTTTATTCATAGTTAGTTTATGGTTCCAGAGGAAACAACAATTTCAAATCTAGCCTATCTTTTTTGAAACCCACTGTATGATGAACACGTCATATAAGGGAAAGAATTTTGTAGCCAAATACATATGAGGAAATATTATACAAGAAAATATTTATCAGATGAATAACAAATTAGGAAAAGAACTATTTGAAATAGGCCAACTTTCAGGTGAACTGGATAAAAAAAAAAAAATAAATAAATAAAAAAAATAAATAAATAAGTAGTTTAATAGAACAAAGCAGTATTAGAAAAGTCTAATGCAAATTTAGAATGGAAATGTGTGTGTGTGTGTGTGTGTGTTTGAGAAGGGGTTATGTCTTTTGAGTGCATGACCATTGTTTTGGCTGCCTGACTAGGTTTTTGAGTGTCACCAGATTTTTGGGTGCATCACCAGTTTTTTGAGTGCATCACCAATTTTTTTGAGTTCATCACCAGTATTTTTTGAGTTCACCAATATTTTGAGTGCCACCAGTTTTTCTTGTGCCACCAGTTTTTTTTTTTTTTTTTTTTGAGTGTCATCAGTATTTTCTGCATGAGAGTGCGTGGGTGTGCATACAGCGTTATTAAAGGTAGGTAAGTAGGTAGGTGTGTGTGTGTGTGTGTGTGTGTGTGTGTGTGTGTGTGTGTGTGTGTGTGTGTGTGTGTGTGATAATGAATAAAGGAAAATAATGACCAATCATAGTTCACAAGCCAACTGCTACTCAGCACAGCGAATAAGCAGAGGGACCACAAAATAGCAGCCACGGACACACCAATCCAACATGATTTTACGTGCTTATATAATATAATCTCAAATTCACTTCCTTAATTATCACCTCAGTAAGCTTAATCAGACGTCAATCACCTGGACAAACAAGCAACCAACTTACCATCTGGTCAGCATACTTCTCTCACCTGACAAGTTAAATCACTTTGCCTGCAGTCTAATCACCCTTGCAGCTTATTCCCTCGCTAAATGCTAAGCTTCTATAACTTCCCATCTGATCAGCATATTCATCTCTCCCCTGATAAGCTTAACTACTTAAGTGTTGTAATCACCATCTGTTCAACCTAATCACACCTACCAACCTCACCTGGTCAACCTATATCAGCTCAAGCTAATCCCCATTACCTAACGTGGCTTACCTAATCCCCATACCTGGACAAAACTAACCCAATCACACCTATCCATTCTAATCCTCACGTATTCAACCTAATCATTCGCAATCTCAAGGGTTACACATTAATTCCATGCACTGAGTAATAATCTAATATTCTTATCATTACCATACTCTTACCTTCACTCCTTCACCGCCTCCTTCAGCCCTCCGCCACGAGACCACCGCACTTCGACCTTTCTCCCTCGTTGCGAGTCGTGAAAAGAGCCGAGCGGGGACACCAGGCTGGAGGAATACGAGACAATGATCCCTATTCTGAAACACTTCTGCGCCGCACCTCCACTAAACTGATAAGACTCTAAATGAAGTTGCACAGGTTTTCAAAGATGTTTTAATGGTTCTAGTGACATTAACACGATTTCTATATTATTAACAGGAGAAACGCAATTGAAAACCCGGCTAATCATCTCTGTGGCATTTGAAAAAAAAAAAAATATGGTGAGAGAACAAATGAAGCGTTTCAGAATACGTTGCTATATAAATTCTTTTTCTATCACTGGTATTAATTTGTGTGCGTTCGTATGTTTGCTGGCTTGTGTAAGTAAAGTTATTTAATTAAAAATATCGATGTTTTTTTTAAGTTTGTAATTAACGAGTGTTTGAATGATTGTAGGTCTCTCTCTCTCTCTCTCTCTCTCTCTCTCTCTCTCTCTCTCTCTCTCTCTGACTAAAATATTATACGTATGTAAGATGAACTCCCAAAATATAAGAGTACGATAAATGAAGTGATTCGGAATTAAAAGAAGTTTCTAACAGGTTATGAATGAGTTCCAGAACAGTGAACGAGACGACACATTGTTTCCTTAATGCATCAAAAGAAGAAGAAAAAAAAAAACATTATTAAGAAACGTCAAATGATCTTAGGAAACTTATTATACTGATTGACTAATGATAATAATAACAGTGAAGGAAGGAAAATAGGAGGAGGAGGAGGAGGAGGAGGAAGAGGAGGAGGAAGTGTAGGTTATAATAATATAGTAGGAAAAACGAGACAGTAAATAGTCATAGGAGAGTGAAGGTGGTAGTAGTAGTAGTAGTAGTAGCAGCGGTGGTAGTGGTGGTGATTATGGTGGTGGTGGTGATGGTGGTGGTGGTGGTGGTTGTATTAGTAGTAGTAGTAATAGTAGTAGTAGTAGTAGTAGTAGTAGGAGGAGGAGGAAAGGAAAATGAGTCTGGTTTTAATAGTTGCGGTACTTCTCCTCTTTCTTCTCTTCCTGAAATCCACAAACTTTAGACATAAAAATGGCGACAAGACACTTGGATTTTTACTTCCCCCACGCCCTCTCTCTCTCTCTCTCTCTCTCTCTCTCTCTCTCTCTCTCTCTCTCTCTCTCTCTCTCTCGTTATATATATATATATATATATATATATATATATATATATATATATATATATATATATATATATATATATATATATATATATATATATATATATATATATATATATATACTATAAGGAATATCGGTCCTTCCGTCTAGACAAATGAAGAAAAAAAAATGAAGATACTGACGAGAAAGAAATAATTTACAGAATAATGGAGGGTGAATGAAATGTTAACATAAACACAGTTTCGTTCAGGAAATCAGTGAACGCCTCAGGACCAAAATTCGCAGCACTTCCTGTCTGCGGCCGACGCGTCAAGACGAGCATGACTGGATGGCTGCCTCGCTATTTTTGGCGCTAAGTGGATGATGCGTCGGTGTGAGCCACTCTCCCATCTCCCTCCCCGCCTCCTGGTCGTGGTATTCTGGGCTGGTCCGCGGAGGGCGCGGGGCCATCCAGGTTTCCATTAAGGGGAGGCATTAACACGGTGCCCAAATTAGCCTCGCTATTCTGTGGAGGAGAAAATAAGCGGCATCGAGTCTTCATTAACATTATTTTTCACGAGATTTGGAGTGCAAATAAAATTAAGCTTGTATTTCAAGTTTTGCCCCGAGTTTTGCGTTGTGTCTGGGGAAGGTGATACCACGCCACGCTGTCCCTCCGCCCCGCGCCGCGTGTCACGCAGCGCGGCTCGCCACCCAGCACGACGCTCATGTATTATTGCTGCAGGGAAGTGCCTCAGGGTATCAAACATATTAAAAAAGAGATGCCATTGTTTTCCTCCATCATTCTGTACCCTCCTTTTTGTTTTCCGTGTTGAATACCTGCATGTGTTGCACCCAAAAAATATCTCATAGAAAAAAAAGTCTTGCCTGGAAAATCACTGCGCTGGTTCGTGACTCGCTGTATTTCTGAGCGAGTGTGTGAGTCACTCGGCGTTTATAAACACCGAACAGCGGCCGACTTCCTGTCTACGGCCGACGCGTCAAGACGAGCATGACTGTTTGGCTGCCTCGTTATTTTTGGCGCTAAGTGGATGATGCATCGGTGTGAGCCACTCTCCCCTCTCCCTCTCCCCTCTCCCTTCGTAAATACCTGATTATTAAGGCGGAGGAGGAGATGTTTAAGAATCGAGTGAGAAATTAACACTATTTGTAAGCGACTGAGGAAAACCATTAGAAGAAACATTACAACAAATTATTCATGGCAGATTCCTCCTCTTCCCCATCAATATTTTACGGCGGCGTAATTGCCTCCCAAACAGTAGGACGAGACTTGCCGGTAAGGAGTGAAGCAGCGCCACCAAGGAACAGGGAAGAGAACCACGAGGCTGCCGTCACCTGCCATCATCTGCTGTCTGCCGCATCCCTCCTGCCTCTTCCTGTGATTGGGGTTGAAGGATCTTGTTTCTTCCACAACAAAAAAAGTAGTCAAGATTAAAATAAAAACCGAATAAAGTTATTTGGCGAGGAGTTAAGGCAGCGAGAGGAGGAGGAGGAGGAGGAAAGGAAGAAGAAGGTTTGCCAGTTGAAATTAAGCAGGATAGTTGAAATTAAGCAGGATAGAAGAGTGTAAGATAAGGGACCCCTTTGACTCCTATATGTTCCTAAATCACAGCAAAACTCCCTTAACACACACACACACACACACACACACACACACACACACACACACACACACACAGCCTTCCCCAGCTCTCCCATGCCCACACAGGTCTGTGCATGCCTTGGACACAGAGAAGGGCACCATCAATGTGGACACCATCTCTACCATCCTGAGAATGACAGGTGGCAGGGTGAGATAAGGAGATAGATAGATATATATACATACTTTCGTTCATTCATTCATTTCATTTTCATTCACTCCTCCTCCTCCTCCTCCTCCTCCTCCTCCTCCTCCTCCTCCTTCTCCTTGTGCAGGCTCTGGTGCACTCTAGTTTGAGGAGTTCTTTGGCCCGCCAAGTTCCTTATTGAAGGCGATGAGGAGTCGCTGGAGGAGGTGAAGAGAAAATTTTCTGTATCTATGATAAGCAAGGTAAGGATTCGCCGTTCATCTTTGACCCGTGTTTGGAAACCCTTCACTCTCTCACCACTGTTTTCCAAGACTACAGAGGTGATCAGCTGGGTTGTCATGACTTTCTGCTGCTGCATCATTTCACACCCACACACACCACCCCTCACCCTCACCCCTCACCCCTCACCCATATTTAAACCTTAGAAAACAACTGTAAGTTAAGGGAGTTAATTAGAGCAAGAAGAGAGAGGGAGGAAGAGAGGAAGAGGAAGAGAAGATACTGTTACTCCTTGCATAATGGAGACTAAGGAAAAGGAGAGGGAGGAGATAGGTGGAGGAAAAAAAAAGAGGAATGGGGGAGGGGTGTACCAGGCACCTCACATCATGTAACAATAGTGAAAATAAAAGGGAGGAGGTAGAGGGCGGTGCACCTCACACAAGTCCAGAGAAGCAAGGGGACGCCATCACACAATCCGTCACCACCACCACACCACAGCAACGGGTGGTGAGTGTATTACTATAACAACAATGAAAGTTGAGAGGTTAGTGTCAATATTCATCCTGTGCTAACACCACCACTAGTCTGTCATCACAAAATCCCCATCACTCACCACAAACACACCACCATTCACCACAAACACACCATCACTCACCACAAACACACCATCACTCACCACAAACACACCACAATTCACCACAATCACTCAGGGCTGGAAAAACACACATTTAAAAAAACCCAACTTTTTTTTTTATTATTTTGGGAGGTTTATTGATTTTTGTTTATTCTTCATATTTTTATGTAAATCAGTTTAAATAAGGAATTAAAAAGTAATCTAAAATAAAACAAAAGGTATGAAGTGTTTTTTTTATGTAGGAAGGGGACTGGCCAACAGCAAAAAATAAATAAATAAATAGATAAATAAATAAATAAGTAAATAAATAAATAAATAAATAAAAAAATATATAAAAAAATATATATATATATATATATATATATATATATATATATATATATATATATATATATATATATATATATATATATATATATATATATATATATATATAATAAAAAAAAATTTCAGCAAGAAGGAAAGGTAGATGTTGACAGACAGAGCTGAAAGAGTTTGACTAGGTAAGGTGCAAGCACGGAGGCACAGTTTCAGAGAACAATAGGAGGGACCCCATCAGGTCTATAAGCCTTCCGAGGGTTTAGGCCAGCGAGGGCATGGAAAACATCATTGCGAAGAATTTTAATACGTGGTATGAAGTAGTCAGAGGGTGGGAGGAGAGGGAGGAACAAGCCCAGAATCATCCAAGGTAGAGTTTTTAGCAAAGGTTTGAGCAAAAGGTTCAGCTTTAGAAATAGATGTGATAGCAGTGGTGCCATCTGGTTGAAATAAAGGAGGAAAAGAAGAAGAAGCAAAGTTATTGGAGATATTTTTGGCTAGATGCCAGAAGTCACGAGGGGGAAGTTAGATCTTGAAAGGTTTTGACATTTTCTGTTAATGAAGGAGTTTTTGGCTAGTTGGAGAACAGACTTGGCATGGTTCCGGGCAGAAATATAAAGTGCATGAGATTCTGGTGATGGAAGGGAGGCTTAAGTACCTTTTGTGGAGCCTACCTCTCTATCATGTATAGCACGAGAACAAGCTGTGTTGAACCAAGGTTTAGAAGGTTTAGGTCGAGAAAAAAGAGTGAGGAATGTACGCCTCCATGCCAGACACTATCACCTCTGTTATGCGCTCAGCACACAAAGACGGGTCTCTGACACGGAAGCAGTAGTCATTCCAAGGAAAATCAGCAAAATACCTCCCTCAGGTCCCCCCAACTAGCAGAGGCAAAACGCCAGAGGCACCTTCGCTTAGGGGGATCCTGAAGAGGGATTGGAGCGATAGGACAAGATACAGAGATGAGATTGTGATCAGAGGAGCCCAACGGAGACGAAAGGGGTGACAGTATAAGCAGAAGGATTAGAGGTCAGGAAAATGTCAAGAATGTTGGGCGTATCTCCAAGACGGTCAGGAATATGAGTAAGGGTGTTGCACCAATTGCTCTAGGTCGTGGAGGATAGCAAAGTTGAAGGCTAGTTCACCAGGATGGTCAGTGAAGGGAGAGGAAAGCCAAAGCTGGTGGTGAACACTGAAGTCTCCAAGAATGGAGATCTCTGCATAAGGGATAAGAGTCAGAATGTGCTCCACTTTGGAAGTTAAGTAGTCAAAGAATTTCTTATAGTCAAAGAAGTTAAGTGAGAGGTATACAGCTCAGATAAATTTAGTTTGAGAGTGACTCTGTAGTTGTAGCCAGATGGTGGAAAACTCACTCAAGAGCATGGGCACGAGAGCACATCAAATCATTGCGCACATAAATGCAGCATCCAGCTTTGGATAAAAAATGAGGATAAAGAAAGTAGGAGGGAACAGAAAAGGGGCTACTGTCAGTTGCCTCAGACACCTGAGTTTCAGTGAGGAAAAAAAGATGAAGTTTAGAAGAGGAGAGGTGGTGTTCTACAGATTGAAAACTAGATCTTAGACCACGAATGTTGCAGAAAGTTAATGAAGAAAAAGATGAGGGGGATGTCAAGACAGTTAGGGTTGTTGTCAGAAGAGCACTCTGACATGGGAGGACATTTGTGGTCCCCTCCCCAGATGGGGACTCTGAGGCTGGTGTAGGAGTCACCATGAATTTTGAAATTATGAGTGAAAGGCGTGTGTGTGTGTGTGTGTGTGTGTGTGTGTGTGTGTGTGTGTGTGTGTGTGTGTGTGTGTGTGTGTGTGTGTGTGTGTGTGTGTGTGTGTGTGTGTGTGTGTGTGTGTGTGTGTGTGTGTGTGTGTGTGTGTGTGTGCGCGTGTGTTGTGGAGGTGCTTGTAGTTTTGTGTGTGGAGGAAGAGAGTTGTCTTTAGAGGGCAGGCTGTGACTGCCCCCTTGTGTTGTGAGACACAAAGAGAAATGTTCAGTGAGGTCACAGCTGGGTTTAATGATAAGTTCACAGCACCCCCTGAACAGTACTTTAGACCTCACTGGGGAATAATTATCATTTTGGCAGGTGCCTACTGCCTCCTCCAGTAAGTATGGTACTCTATTTCCTGACATCAAAGGCACCCTCCCTCTCTCTCTATACCATGCAGACTTAATTACACATAGGGTGGCCTGGAGATGGCCCCCCCCACACAAACATACACACACATACACACACACACACACACATACATACATACACGTACATCATTCGACTTTTAGCAACAATAATAATAATAATAATAATAATAATAATAATAATAATAATAATAATAATAATAATAATAATCTATTTATCTACATATGTACCATGCCAGCAATCTCACACAGACTAACTCACACACACACACACTAAATAACAGACCAAAACTATGTCAAAAGATAATAAAAAGACAAATGGGCCAATTTCTTGGAAGATAATTAAATTCTTACAAACTGTCAAATTGATTTTATAAAGGGGAGAAGTTGTCTCACCAATGCGTTGTGCTATTATTGAAGAGTGATTCATATAATACAGGAGAGAGAGAGAGAGAGAGAGAGAGAGAGAGAGAGAGAGAGAGAGAGAGAGAGAGA
This sequence comes from Scylla paramamosain, assembly GCF_035594125.1. NCBI lineage: Eukaryota > Metazoa > Arthropoda > Malacostraca > Decapoda > Portunidae > Scylla > Scylla paramamosain. The sequence continues at coordinate 11,532 of NW_026973727.1, forward strand.
GAGAGAGAGAGAGAGAGAGAGAGAGAGAGAGAGAGAGAATGGTTGAGCAGACTGCATTTACCTCCACATTTAAGCAAGTTGGTGCTATTTAATGGTCAAACTTTGGTTGGCATTCCCTCCAGAGACTAAAGATGTACTGAGTGGCTTTTGTCATTAGGTTTTCTTAGTGTGGTTTAAACAAAGGCAGGACTAATGCATGGGTAAATGAACCATTATTTATGTAGGATCTTGAGGTGCACCACGGCAACATTGAAGCCCCAACAGGCCGAGGTTTGTAGCTGATATCAGAGTCCTCAGTTGACTGTTTACAGGAAGAGTGTGGCAACAACCTCAGACTGACAGACAGGTGAGATGCTGATGGTCAAGTAAATCAGCTGCCTCATTTTTAGCAATGCCTGCATGAGTGGAGCCTAACTGTGTATCTTTTCCATGCTAACAAGGCAAAATTACCACTTATGACCAGGAGTAACAAGGGGATAGACTAATAAAGATGCTGGAGGTGACTCAGAATGTGAGCTAATGAGAGAGAGAGAGAGAGAGAGAGAGAGAGAGAGAGAGAGAGAGAGAGAGAGAGAGAGAGAGAGAGAGAGAGAGAGAGAGAGAGAGAGAGAGAGAGAGAGAGAGAGAGAGAGAGAGAGAGAGAGAGAGAGAGAGAGAGAGAGAGAGAGAGAGATTTAATAAACATCTCAGATCTTTGGGTACCATAAACATACCCAGATCTTTGGGTAGGTCTCATTCCTGAAGATCTGAGCTCTTTTCCGTAGGTGGAAGAAAGAAAACACACACACACACACACACACACACACACACACACACACACACACACACACACACACACACAGTTCATAATATCCCTCCAGATCCACCCAACATTGCTGGATAAAAACATCCCTGACCAGGATTTCTACCTTCTCTTACAATTCCACGTTTGAAATGTTGGCACATGACGTGGCATTTGATACGAAGAAGGTAGGCAAGTACTAACCTATCTAAAGCACTCCTAGTGCTGTAGTTGCACATGACCTCTGAGTGCCTCCCAAGTTGTTCCATGACTGGCTAGCATTTTGAGCACAGGAGAGGGAGACACAAGCAAGTCTTGTGTAGCTACAATATACTGTATATGGTGAGACACTATCATTTTTTCCCTAATTGTACTTTTAGTTTGCAGCTTTACAATAACATCTTCATTTAAATATATTCTGTCATCAGATCTTATAATTCAATACACTGTACTTATTAAAATAAATATTCGTTCAAAGAGGATGCTATGATTTATCTTCGACCCGCTCGGTCCGGCAATGATGGTGCTCTACGGATCGTCGCGCATCAAGACGCTCGGCGTTGTCGGAGTGACAGAGAAAGCAGGTGAAAACAAAAGGCAACTGAATGTCAGCTTATGCACATGTCTGAATGGCTGGTGAGTGCTACTGCTCTGCTGGTCAGCCCCCACCTCTGCCTTGCCTTCCCTACCCAACAATATCCTTCCCAGCTGCTTAGCATTAACACTCCAAGGCAAGACAACATAGGACTGCAGTGACTGCCTGCATTGTGGTTCATTTACCTACACTACAACATCAAAAGCTACACTCAAATTATCTTTTACATAGATTTATACTAACTCCTTCCCTACACTGAGTGGTGCATCCTGATGTTTAAAATGGACTGTGAAGCAGCACAGTTAAATCAGAATGTAGTTCAAACTTTTTAAAATGTGTAAGTTGTTCTCAGACATCACCTTGCCTCTTCATTAAAGAAAGAAGAAAAAAAAGTATGGAGGAGGAAGACAAATTCATAATAAGTAGGTACAAGAATGAACTTAACTAGCAAATATGAATTATTAGTTCAACCTCTAACAAACCTTTTACAAAAAAAACAGCACAACTCCAGTTCCCAATAACAACTGGTTGGCTGACATAAGAAATTTATAACTTATTGTAAACATTTACAAAGAAAGCAACAAAGCAAAGACACGTTTACTTGACGTTAGCCAAAAGAGAAGCCGAATGTTGTCCAAACCCGATTCACGTCATCACGTCAGCAAACGTCACCCTTCCATCCACCGCAAGAGAACAACAAGTTACGAGCGGCTCTGACAACCATAGAGATGCAGCAAGTGCACGTGCACGTGTACTCGCAGAGTACATCATGTCACATTTTCGATCCATACCAAAATTTGTAATTAATGTGTAACATTTGGAGAACAACCGTGCAAGAATGAATCGGACAGGTGCAACAAACGACAGCGTGGTGAAACGGTGACCAGAGCCTTCCAGCAGCCTCCCTGAGCCTCACCTTGCAGTCTGCTGTGAGGCAAGAGAATGCCCCACTGTCCTCCTCAAAGCGGATCATCGTGTGTTCACGTTCCGGGCCTGCCGGGAAGTAACATTAAGTGCACATCAGATTTGCAATGGGGGGCTCAAATTGACTTACTTATACTAATACTTCTATTGTTATTCTGCTATTATCATTGTTTATATTGCTTCTTGTCACATCCGTGTTCTTAATAACTTAATTTCATGCTTTCAGATTCTGCTTCCAGACCAACCTTCATTCTACTTTCCGGCAGATCTGTAGTGAAAATGTTCAAAATCTGATGAAAAAAAAAAAAGTGAAGACAATTGTAAAAGCCTATAGATAAGCTAAATATTAATAGATTTTAAAAAAGGGGAGTAAATGCTTATGTGGTGAGGTGTGTGGTGAGGTGGAGTGTGTGGGTGGAGTTTGGTGTGCTCTTCACGGAATGAAGACAGGCAGCAACACACCTTCATTGTGTTGTGGTGCCACGTCTTGATGTGGTCAACCACTGCCAGCTTCCATCCTCATTATCCTACTGAAGGCCACACCCAGCAACTCCTTACGCTGTAACAACGTGTAATGTAAATAATGAAGGCCACTTGCTGCAACTTGAGGGAGCTACAGTGCTACCACAACACACTTCATGACAGGCAGAACAAGGAGAACAGGTGGACATCCTACATCTTTAGCTTAGAATACGGTTGCATCTCTCTCTCTCTCTCTCTCTCTCTCTCTCTCTCTCTCTCTCTCTCTCTCTCTCTCTCTCTCTCTCTCTCTCTCTCTCTCTCTCTCTCTCTCTCTCTCTCTCTCTCTCTCTCTCTCTCTCTCTCTCTCTCTCTCTCTCTCTCTCTCTCTCTCTCTCTCTCTCTCTCTCTCTCTCTCTCTCTCTCTCTCTCTCTCTCTCTCTCTCTCTCTCTCTCTCTCTCTCTCTCTCTCTCTCTCTCTCTCTCTCTCTCTCTCTCCGCACCGGCACTGGCCTGAAGGGTACGCCATGCACACCTTACACAAGGAAGAGACACAATTTCAGGTCTGCTTCTTTCATTAATCCACACACACACAGACACTAACTCTTTTTTATTATTGCTTTGTGAAAACTGAGAATATGTTTAATTAAACATATGGACTCCAAATTGCATCAATGTTTGTTTCTTAGGTCAACTTAAAAAACTGATTGCAAATATAAAATTTTCTTCTTTCAATTATCAAAAACAAACAGTCAAAGAGCACTGATAATTTAATAGTGCACTATGAGCTTAAAGTGATGCAAGATCACTAAGATTCAGCCAAGCAATGGATTACGGGTTATATTACAACTGCAGTGTGATAAGATTTATCTTTACACATCAAACTCTTTATGATTTTCACAAAAAAATCAACAAAGTGCAATGGAGGGATCTGAATGATTTCAGCACTTGATATCACATTACTCAGCGTGGTGTCCTGAACCAGAACATTTCAAACAAAATGACATTTGTGCAAAATGACGACAATCATATCAACAGTAAATATGCATTTTCTTCACAAAAACAGTGCTTAATGTGCTACCGACAATTAAATACAGCAAACGCGGCGAGAGCAGTGCCGTGCGGAAAGGCTTCGGAACACCAAGAATTAGTGAATGCACAACGCATCCTGCTTGTCGAAAGGAGGCATAAGGCGCGTCTTTCCGTGTCAAGATGAGTACGAACAATTACTGTTCAAAATTTCAAATCGGAATAAGGTCATTTCAAATAAAAGGAATATATAAAACAATATATGAATACATCTTTTAAGTTGTATCATCTCAATACCTGAAGGAGTAAGCAGCAAGGAACACAAAGGAAAGTTTGCTTTTCACATCAGAAGTGAAGTGAGTCTAAAGTGAGCCTGAAAAAGGTAACACTCCAAATCTGCAATCACAGCTCTTGCCAATGTTAAAAACAAGAAGAAGAAGAAGAAAAAGAGAGAGAGAGAGAGAGAGAGAGAGAGAGAGAGAGAGAGAGAGAGAGAGAGAGAGAGAGAGAGAGAGAGAGAGAGAGAGATCCTTCCCCTGGCCTTCCAGGGTACTGGGACAAGAGCCACCTCTCACCCAAGAATCTTCACTTCCTCTTCCTCCTCTTTCTCCTCGACTCAAGATGGAGGGAGATGTGCAGCCGCCGATTGACTAAGGCAAAGACATACAGTGGCCATTGATATCACTAGTGTGTATGTGTGTGTGTGTGTGTGTGTGTGTGTGTGTGTGTGTGTGTGTGTGTGTGTGTGTGTGTGTGTGTAAGTGAATGGGACACCTGTACACACACACACACACACACACACACACACACACACACACACACACACACACACACACACACACAACATGACTATCACCAGATCCTAAAAAAAAAAAAAAAAAAAAAAAACATACAAATACGAGCTTTTCAAAATTTGTTAACCCCAAATTTATGTACAAGATTTCGGCGTTAAATCGTTAACCAATTGCGATATTTTATAGTGCAGCGAAGCTTCATCGGCCGGGGAGAGAGGGTGGGAGAGGGGAGGCTGGGAGAGAGGATAAATCGGAAGGGCGAGAGGGGGAAACAGAGAGAGGGGAGAGGGAAGGGCAAAGAGGAATGGTCTGCAGGTGGAGGGAGGGAGGGAGGGAGGGAGGGAGGGCGAGAAAAACAGTGTGTGGGCAGCGTATGAAAGGCGGAGAGAGAGAGAGAGAGAGAGAGAGAGAGAGAGAGAGAGAGAGAGAGAGAGAGAGAGAGAGAGAGAGAGAGAGAGAGAGAGAGAGAGAGAGGATCGGGGAGTACAAGAGAGGTATAGGGAGGGGTGGAGGGAGAGAATAAAGGCATGGAGGTGAGAAGGATATGGACTATGGGGGAGGGAGAGCAAGGAGAGGAGAGGAGAGTGGAGGTTGGGGTGGAGGGAGGCCTGGGAAAGAGGAGAGGAGGTTGGGGGTTGTTGAGGAGGGAAGGGAGTGAGGAGCTGCCCGGACGACTGGTCAAAAAATTATCACAACCAAAAATTAGTAGATTGTGTAATGCTGTGTGTGTGTGTGTGTGTGTGTGTGTGTGTGCGCGTGCGTGCGTGCGTGCGTGCGTGCGCGCGCGCGCTCATACAGAAATACAAACGAGATCACTCACCTGATGTGTTTTATCATCCACCCCCTCCACCCGGTCACCCGCACCCTGCCCTCCCTCCCCACATCAACCCACACATCCCGCCCACACTGCACCCCGCCTGACCCACCACACCACCAACACCACCACCACCAATACTGGTTACACATTGTCAAAATTATAGGCATTCACTAATACTTGCATCTGACGGAAGCTGCTTCACCTCATTCTCCTCGTAAAACGTTCTCTTGTGTCGATGAGACCGCGCCTCAGCCTCCAGGTCCAGCCGCGGAACAAGCGCTGCTCGCCTCGGAAGTTGTGCCACACGCCCACACGTCCACGGCACGCCACTGTGCTTACTGATTCCGGCCCTTTAATTCTGCCACCTGGTAACTGTCACTAGGGATGCTCTCACTCCCTGATTGGTTCATGTATTCCCGTTTTTTTTTTAAATTTGGGCAGCAAATTGGCTCTTGCCAAAATCTCATATTTAGTAATGAGACCATAGGTTATTCTGACCTTCATAACCTGATGTCTTATATATAAGATTTTGACCTTGAAGGATATAATTTATCTGCATCACATTTTAAAGAAAACGGAAACACTGAGGCCAATCAGGGAGCTCTAACATCGGTCAGTGGCAGTGTTACCATGCTCGCGTGTCCTCAGCTGGCAAAACTGAGGAGCGTTCATATCGAAATTGAGTGGCGAAGCTTCAACATATGAGATCGTGACTGTATGAATATGTATCTGAGATTTGTGGTCGTAATAAGAAACGGGTGTGAGAATGACAATGCAAAGATTTCATGGCCGCTGCAATTTGAAAAAGGGATACAGTCAGGTATACGGGATACAGTCAGGTGCCGGTTTAGTTGAAGTGGAGTGAAGGTGGGTGATGCATTCATTGCCTCATTGCCTCACCGCCTCCCTGCGCACGTCACTGCTGCAGCCGAAAAAAACATTGTTGCTCTGCTAGAATGATCGACAAGTGGCACCGAGTAACTGTGTTAGAGGCCTCGCTAGAGATTCCTCACCTGACAGAGGCACGCCCCTGGCCTGACGGGGTCACTGGCAGGGTAACAGCGTTGGTCTCTGCTCTGCCAAGGACATGGGGCAGTCTCATTCTCCCAGGGAGCGAGGGGCAAGCTCTGACTTTATTCCAGAGGCAGGTGTGGCCCTCTTGTTTCCCTTTTTATCTCCTTGGCACTGAGGTCCGATGGTTAAACGGTTTGGTATTTCAATTATCTTTAACAGTAACAGTGGAAGTCATTACTATTTTAAAAGGTGTTTTCAAGATTCTAGTGATAATTTAACAAAGATCGTCATTGAGAGAGCCACCCATGAGAATCCAGCTAATCATCTCTGTAGCCTTTGGAAAAATAACCCTTATGAGAAAACTCAGGGTTTAGAAATACGTGGCTATAACATCGAGATAAAGTGGCCTCCTTTGTTTTTCCTTCCCTCCCATCCTTCCACCAAGTCCTAAGGGAGGCTCAGCAAGGCACCTCCTCCTCTCCTCCGTGGCTCTAAATTAATAGTGTTATTCCCACACACACACTCCCGCCTCCCACCCTCTTTACAGGCTGGTTGCAATTTACAGGCTTTTTGTAACATTCCTTCCCTGCCTCCAGAATGTAAGCAGACCTGCTCGATGGCTCTAATTTGCGTGCCCTTGCTGAGGTCACAACGGTGAGCAGGGAACGGCGTGTGTCTGTGTGTGTGCCCTGTATGTTGGCTGTCCTGTCTTTGTCAGATGTACCGCGCTCCGGGACAAGAGAAAACAAGGAAATGAGAAGACGGAAAGACGAGAAAGACAGAGAGAGAGAGAGAGACAGAGACGAGAGAGATGGAGAGACAGACGAGAGACGAGGAGACGAGAAGATGAGAAGACACAGGTGAAAGAAAAAAGAAAAAACTGTGGTGTAATGTATGAGATCTGGAAGGTGTGTATGTGTGTGTGTGTGTAACGAGGACCACAGGAGTAGATGAGAAGCGGTTCATATGAGGGATATAGGTAAGCATCGCTTCCTACATCGATCACACACACACACACACACACACCATGTGGGGATCTGATGCTTGAATAGTCCTCGTGATCAAGGCTCGTGAGAAGGTGTGTGTGTGTGAGTGTGTGTGGGTGGGTGGGTGGGTGCGTAGGTGCGTGAAGGGAGTGCAGGGAGGGTGGGACAGAGAGAGAGAGGGAGAGAGAGAGGCACCACCACGTTCGGCTCCTTCCGCTGCGGCCCGATCGAGTAATTAGCCAGCAGGGGTTAATAACAACCGCTGAATAGGATGCGCCCTTCCTCACCCTGGGCCGGAATATTGGCTCCACCGCGCCCCTCGAGCTACGCCAGGCGGGGGAGGGGCAGGAGGAGGGTGAGGGCGGCGCGGGAAGTGTCACCTCTTTGGAATTATTAGTAACTGTCTTGTTCTCGTATTTACTTGGATCTAATTGTTTATCTGTGTCTGTATTCGTATATTTGGATCAGCTTCTTTGTTTCTATTCGTCTGTTTGTTTGTTTTTTATCTCCTATTGATCTATCTGTGATTTTCATAATTGTATTTATCTGCTGTTTCGAGCTACATGTCTGTCTATTCGTCTGTTTGCAGTTCATATATCTGTATGCATCTCTGTATTTCAGTCTACCTGTTTATTCATCTACCTATCTATCTATCTATTTATCTATCTATCTACATATGAAATCATCTTATCTTTCTTCTTTCGTCTCAAAAAACACACACACACACACACACACACACACCTGCAGCAGGGAGGGAAGGAGAGAGGGGGACAGGGAGGTGGCGCCGCTACCTGGGCCCATAAATCACCTTATTTTATTCGCTGCGTCAACTCGCCTCTCCTCGTTTATAATATACTTTTTACTTCAAATGCAAAAATATGTGATAACCACAGCGCGCCGACACACACACACACACACACACACACACACGGCGGCAATAATATGACCTGCTCCATTACATTCTTCCTTCCTCCACTGAAGACATTCTCGTGAAATCAAAAGTCACAGCAGCAAAATGCCTAAATATATGTCCAGGGGAGAGAGAGAGAGAGAGAGAGAGAGAGAGAGAGAGAGAGAGAGAGAGAGAGAGAGAGAGAGAGAGAGAGAGAGAGAGAGCGGTGGGGGGGGTGCAGGAGGAGTAGGAAGAGAACTAAGAGAAACTAATAACTAGAAGATCGAGTTCCTTTTTTTTAATAATATACAAATTTATGGATGGGAATGATAGATGGATATAGGTAAGCATGTTTGGGACGAGGACTACAACGTGTAGGCCTAATGGCTTCTTGCAGTTTCCTTCATTTTCTTATGTCCTTATGAAACCTACACATAACGCAGCCCGTGGTGGGCGTCAGGAGGCCTCGTGACTATACATAAACTGCTTCGCTAATTAACCACTGTAAGCTCCGAAAGTCGCACAGCACACTGGTTCCACTAATAGCGTAATGCACAATAATGATAGGAGGGAATGGAGAGATGCTTTAAATCGTCACAATCAGGCGAGGAGCTGCAAGGGAAAGGAGTCTGATGTGTCGAGAGTAGCATCTTATTTCAGTGTAGCATTTCACCACCAGATGAAAGAGACCTTAACCCATTCGTTGCTAGACACAGTGCTTCCTACAATGCTACAATGCTCACCTACAGCTTTTTTACGCACTTGATTCTCGTACTACCTTCTTTTAAATATTTATTTACCCTAGAAAGAACAAAATTTATTTTCTCCTTTTTTTTTTTTTTCAGTGTCTCTGCAAACATATCTTTTACAGTCCCCTGAAGGGTTAAGGACAACCAAAGCAGTGAAAATGTTGTAAGATATTCTATATACTACTCAACCACGGGAGGAGGAATAGAAGCGGAAAACAAGAATGAACGAGAGGTTGTTGCAAGTGTCTACTGCAGAAGGAAATAGAAGGGAAAAGAACAAAGAGAGAGAGAGAGAGAGAGAGAGAGAGAGAGAGAGAAGGGGAGAGAGGGGGAGAGAGGGTGAGAGCATGGCAGAGAGAGAATAGGAAGAGAGTGAGGAGAGGCCGGGAGGAGACAGATACACCCACCCACACCCACCCACCCACACACACACACACACACACACACACACACACACAGATAGAGAACAGATGAAGGAAATAACGAGAAGAATTAACGAGGGAGAGAAGAGGAGGATGGACGAGGGTGGGAGGGCGTGAGGCAGGGCGGGAAGAGATGGAAGTAATGCAGAGAGGAATGAGGAAGCTCAGGGAAGGGTGGTAATGGCCTCGAGAGATCAACTACAGTGGTTCCTTTCCCTGACCTGAGGGAGAGAGCGGCCCGCGGCACTCAGGCATTGCAGGTTACGTGGGCGTGAGGCAATCTAGGCGCTACCTGGAGCTAATCTCTTGACGGAGGCGCTGAAGGAGTTTCCTATATTGATGATAAACTAAGCATTTATTTCTACAAGAGAGGCAGGTATATATGTAAATTATTGTTTTTGTATTACGAAACAGCTGTGTGAAAAGAATTAAGTCGAAAATCTGCGGATACCAGGAGCTAATCTCTTGACGGAGGCGCTGAAGGAGTTCCTTATGTTGTTGATAAATATGGTACCGCTAAATTAACCATTGTTTTCGAGAAGGCAGGTTTACCGAATGTAAATTACTGTAAATTATTCTTTCTTTCTGTCCATCTTTCTCCCACAATGACATACTCTGTTCCACTCTGTTTCAATCTAGTCCACCCTGTCCCACTCTGCTCCTCTCTGTCCTTCTCTGCTCCACTCCACTCTGTCCCTCATCAAAACAAGCTCTCACATCCCCCAGTTCATCACCTAAATAACCCACATATTTCGGGCTTCCCTTAATGAGAGCGCCCGCCGCGTGCACTACCCCTTGTGGCAGAGAAGCGACGCAGCTGGCGACAGGACATCTGCACTGCACTCTTCTGACGAAGAGGCAGAAGGCATGATAGCACGAGTGAGAGTGGAAGGAAGCGTGAGGACAGGCGAAGCAGCAGGGAATACTCTAACAACCTGCCTGCTGAAATACTTTTTCCTTTTAACAACGGGTGCGTTGCAAAGGACTGAAGGAGCGCTAATAAGATGAAGGATGCTTGTGAAGTGTGTAGTCAGTGTGCAAAGTGGTAGAGGACAGAGAGAGAGAGAGAGAGAGAGAGAGAGAGAGAGAGAGAGAGAGAGAGAGAGAGAGAGAGAGAGAGAGAGAGAGAGACAAAGGGACGACAGTGACAAAGACCAGTAGACACATCCACCCACCCACACCCCGACCCACCCACACACACACACACACACACACACACACACACACACACACACCACACCACACACACACACACAAACACACACACACACACACAGACGGACTGAAAGACAGACAGACAGACACAGAGAAGGCTGCCACTTAGTCCGCAGCCGTATCCCTGCCCCGCCTTTGTCACCCTCTCCACGATTGCTCTTAAAATTTAAACTCCTTATTGTTACACATTCTTCTCCCGAGAGGAGGTGTTGTGAATAGCCATTGTTTCCAGGCACAAGGGGATGCTTTTATCACATTCCACACCGGGGTAGCGCGTGGCCCGGGCCTCCTCCCGGCCCTTACTGATACGCATTTACTATACATGGGTCTTAGCCCAGTGTCACGAAAATAGTTTGAGCTCTCCTTTTTGTTAATCCATCGCTAGAATCATAAAAAGCTTACTTAAAAACTCTCATTACGGCTAATTGGCAAAGGCCACAAGCATTGTTATGGTTCTCACTAGTCTTTCCCCTATCAATGATGCAGTATCCTTGTTAATCTGCCACTAGAATCATAAAAGCTGCCTTGAAAAACTCTCGTTACGACTGATTTCAAAGGCTATAATCGTAATTGGGTTCTCATGGGTCTCTTTTTATCAATGAAAACAGCAATAATCGCTGGTAATTTTTTAAGAAGCTATTACCGAATGGCCGAAGAACACTCACATGCTTCCTATCAATCTAATCTTCTTCGACGGCGACTGCATCGGGAGCTCTGGAAGGCACTGACATGAGCCTTTACAAAAGTGTCACTTGAAAAATCTGCCTTGCGCCATTGCGGGAGGGAACCGATTAACTAAGACCATTCCACAAATTCAACCCTTTGACTACCATGGCCATTCTTCACTAACCTCTAAAAACTGTGTAAAAATAGTTTGCGTGAAGGAAGTTAATCTTAGCTTTTTCCAGACTACAAAAATATTTAAGAGAGCTTAGTACGTAAATAAGTTTCTAAAGATCTGTTCGCGAAAGGATAGTTTTACCAACGACTGCCTTCCGACACTTCAGGCTAAGAACGTTAAAAAGTGCACGGGTGATGTGGTGCAGAGGACGAAAGCTAAATATAGAAAGCAATACACACATACCCGCCCCCCGAGTCAGCCGGATCAGGGGGTAGGCGTAAGGGTGTGTGGGCGGGTCCCTCGGGTCACTTGGGCGACGGTGGCATGAATACACGACACACTCGATAATTATTCATTTAGCGGGCACGGTAGATCACTGTGAGTCCTGTATCTCCCCACACGTTTCGCCGCCTCATAGCGACTACTGGTAACTTCATAGCAGAAGATAGAAAAGATACTCGCGGTTTTCAATGGTGTTTTTATGATTCTACTTATAGTTTAGCAAGAATTTCGTATGATTAATAGGAAAAACATCCATGAAGACCTAAACAATAATAATAATAACTACTACTACTACTACTACTACTACTACTACTACGTACTACTACTACTACTACTACTACTACTACTGTCATCACATAAGCCACCACTGTAAGAATCACTTCACGAGGAAATCAAGACTCGAACAAAAGATCTGTATGAAATAGAAATGTTTCATGAGAGGGACTGCCACGTGTAGGCCTGATGGCTTCTTGCAGCTTCCCTTATTTTCTTATGCTCTTATGTTCTTTATCTATCAGCTGAGGTCCCGGTGCTCCAGTCAAGGGCAAAGGTTATCTACGGAGTTCGCAGAGAGGAAAAAAATAAGTTCAGTGTATGGGAAAAAAAAAAATCATTTCTATTCACCAGTCTTATAATGATGTTCAGTGACTAGAAAAAAAGGTCGTTTCCCATCATCCTCCTCCTCCCTCCCTCCTCCTCCTCCCCTCTTCCTACTCGTCATGCTCCTCCCACTCATCCTTCTCCTTCACTCGCTACTCCTTCCTTCTCTCCTTCTCCTCCTCCTCCCTTCCTCCTCCTCCTTGTCATGCTTTTTCCTTCCTTTCTCTTCCTCCTCCTTCTCCTCCTCCTCCTCCTCCTCCTCCTCCTCCTTCTCCTCCTCCTCTTTTTCCCTTCTCCTCCCCCTCTTCCCCCTCTTCCTCTTTCTCCTCTTCCTTCTTCTTCTCTTTGTTATTCCACATCTCCCTCTTTCTTGCTTCTCCTCCTTCTCTTCCTCTTCTCCTCCTTCTCCTCCTCCTCCTCCTCCTCCTCCTCCTCCTCGTCTTCCTCTTTCTTCTCTTCCTTCTCCTCTTGTAACTCCACCTCTCCCTCCTCCTCCTCTTCCTCCTCTCCCTCTCCTCCTCCTCCTCCTCGTTCTCTTCCTCTTCCTCCCCCTTCTTACCTTCTTTCTCTATATGCGGTAACACTAATGGGGCGGGACAAAAGGACAAAAACCACATGCACTATACATTATAAACCTCAAGAAAACCCCTAAAAGTCGTGGCCTCGCGTCCCATAAAGGAGAGTCACGTAGCGAACACTGGAGTTGGATGGAGATGGCAGTAGGAGTTTTGTTATTATTTTTTACGTGAGTGTTAAGAAGTCTAGATAGGTGTGAAAAATATGACGAGAAGTAGGGATTTTTTTTTATCAGTTAGTCTGGTGAAGAGCACAAAATATATAAGTAAATAGATAAATGAATAAATAAGTAAATAAATAAGTTAGTAAATAAATATATATAAGAATGTGAGGGTAAGAGTTTAAAATCAGGTTACATTAGATTAGGATTAGGTATTATCAAGCAGATTTCCCCTCCTTCCACTCTGAACCAGTTTAGAAAAAGTCATCCTTATGAGAAAGTGCTTCAAGTGTTCCTGCTTATAACACGTCAAACGCTTTCACGAGGTGAGAAGTTCAATCATTCGCATCTGAGTACTTCGAAACAAGACTCCAAGAGGCAACGGAACGGAAGGAAATGAGAAAGAAAATAAGCTCAAATAACCGAAACAGTGAGCTGAACGAAGATTACTGGGAGGGCGACAGGAGGTGAAGGACAGTTTGACGCTCTGGAGTTTCACATACCAGGCCGAGGGCAAAGGAAGAAGGAAGCAGGGCAGGGACGCACTTGTAATTAATCTTATCGTCTCGTCCCTCCTTCGTTGGCGGCGGGGTCCCTTGGCTGGATTATACACTGAGAGATTGATGCGATGCGATGGGTACCTAGGTAGATAGATGGTGAGAGAGAGAGAGAGAGAGAGAGAGAGAGAGAGAGAGAGAGAGAGAGAGAGAGAGAGAGAGAGAGAGAGAGAGAGAGAGAGAGAGAGAGAGAGAGAGAGAGGAGAGAGAGAGAGAGAGAGAGAGAGAGACAGATAAACACACAGACCAAAGAAGAACAAAGAGAAAGAGATGAAGACAGACGAAATTACCTAGAATCACACACACACACACACACACACACACACACACATTCATATATCTACGTACACACGAAACACACACACACAAACACACACACATATACAAACAAACATACATACATACATTAACATTCACCCACGCATGGAATTTCAGTGTTAAGCTAAATAAAACCATCGCGGAGGAGAACGGCCTGAAAAGTTCCATTTATATCACCACGGGGAAAACTCCCTTCGCCTCAAAGTGGTTTGCAGATACAGCACTCGGCACTTCGGGAGAGAAACGCGGCTTTGTCAATGAGCTGCTGGTACTTATCGTTTGTGGAGGAGGAGGAGGAGGAGGAGGAGGAGGAGGAGGAGGAGGAGGAGGAGGAGGAGGTTAGATGTTGATGGTTACTGTGGTTATTTCATATTATTTTTCTCTCTCTCTGTCTCTCTCTCTCTCTCTCTCTCTCTCTCTCTCTCTCTCTCTCTCTCTCTCTCTCTCTCTCTCTCTCTCTCTCTCTCTCTCTCTCTCTCTCTCTCTCTCTCTCTCTCTCTCTTCTCTGGAGTGGGACACGCGGCTTATTTTTGGGTTACTGATGTGTTTCCTTAACCCAAGTGACATTATGGCCAATTGTGGTGCGTGTGCATGGAAATATACCGAAACACACACACACACACACACACACACACACACCCACACACACAGATAGATAGACAGATAGATACAATGTTTGATTGCTTGATCGCATGAGTTGAGTGACCGACTCAGTGACTGACAGACACTCACAAATAGATACAGATAGATAGATAGACAGATAGATAAGTAGGTAGGTAGGTAGGTAGGTGGGTAGGTAGGTAAATAAATACATAGCTATACAATGGAAAAGAAAATTTGAGAGCAGAGAGAGAGAGAGAGAGAGAGAGAGAGAGAGAGAGAGAGAGAGAGAGAGAGAGAGAGAGACTCGCTCCGGTCTGTGTATGGAATCCGTGTTTATTCCTCGCATTACTAGGGCCACCATTCTGTAAGGGGAGGAAGACTGGGCAGTCAGCCAGCCAGATATAAACATTCTAATGCGGGACTTGCATGACCGCCCCTAATACTTGTCACTCTATTTTTCAGATGTTTGTAAATTACGACGTATTATCTAAATATACAAAACTCTCCGGAGGGAAGAAGATTTCCTCAAGACCCCCTAGGGATATTACGCAGGGCAAGGGGGAAGTAAGGGTTATATGGGATACGTGGGTGGCAGGGATTGACGTCATGTGGCCCAGGATGCACTGCGGTGTTACTCTTACTTGATGGGGAAAGCGAAGCGGGACAGGCAGACGAATGGTGAGCTTAATGATGTATACAGTGACGGTCAGAAGTAGTGATTTATTGAAGAAGTCATGGTCAGAAGTAATAAAAGCAGACAGATGAGGAACATATTTTTTGTAACCGGTGTACAGTCACGGTCAGAAGTAGTGGTAAAGGCAGACAGACAAGTGGTGAGTTTATCAATGTGCGCTCACGGCCGGAAGTAGTGATTTATTGATGTACAGTTACGGTTGGAAATAAAATGTTTTTGCAGTTACCTTCCATATGATTTGCTGACAGTCTATCAGATTTCAAGTTTCGTAGTGGAGCCCTCAGCAGAGAGAGAGAGAGAGAGGTCCCTTTTCCTAGATGGACAATCAGGATTACTGCACATAACGTAACGCTAAAGAATTACAGCTGGAAACAATAGCCAACGCAGCACTGCAGTCAAGCCTATTGTTCCTTGAAATCGAGTATCTATGTGCCAATATCACATTCTTCATCACTGTTACCATTGCATTATTTCATTGCCTCCTTGTCTGTATACATTCTTAGCCACCGCATCCTACGCAGCTTAGCCAGAGTGAAGGGGTCTCTCAGGCTATAAGGATCCTATTTTGATACGTTCTCTCTCATAAGAGCTATTTTCAAGGGGAACATAATTAGTCGACATCTGACCAACAGTAATGATTTTACAATGGGGCGATGGGACCAACAGTGTGAATGGTGTATGTATGAGTGTGTGGTGTCTTGTCTGGGCCACCCCGTGTGGGATTGCCAGCCTGGTATATAGACAGATAGAAAACTGAATAGTGCTGAATGAGTTACACAAGCAAACACATAAAGCGTAAAAACTTGCGCAGGGACACGAACAGTCTCTGAGTCGTTAAATGTTTCATAATGGTGTAGTTATGTTGCACCATACGTGAGATTTGGCTTGTCTGATAAATACATGGAGTGTGACGCCTCGCTGTGACACTATTCTGGGCCGCATCGGAACAAGCAGCGGGGCAGAGGAGAGGCGGGGCGGGGCGGTGGGACGGGGCGGAGAGGTTCCATGATACTCTAACCAGACCCCCGTGAAGCAGAGCAGTAATATGCGACCCGGTGACAGCCCGCCCCCACCGCTCGTTTGTTATCTCCCTAACACACACACACGCACACACAAGAGTAATGTGCGTGTATTGCCTCATAACAAAACCGCATTACAAAGTTATACAAGCGTGGCAGGGGACTCCCTTGCATGTATTGCCTCATAACAAAACCACATTACAAAGTTATACAAGTGTGGCAGCAGAGTCCCTTCAGTGCAATATCAAGCGAGCGGTGGCCGGAGCTGGCGGAGTGGTCAGCGGCCCGTCAGTGTGTGACCAGCGGTGTCGCGTTTTTGTAACATTTTGTAACTCCAAACACTCACTTCTTTCACTATCATGGATGGCAGGGGATGTAATGATGAGGGGATGTAATGATGAGTGCATGAAGTCAAAAAAACCTTGCATAGAATATTTTGTCAGGGTGAAATTGTGGGAAGATTGTTATATTTGGCTTTGAAAACAATGAAGCTGAGGAAACAAGAGATCTAATATACAGACTTTAGCGAAAGGGAAAAAATCTGGAAAAGGAGATACATAACTATAAGGAAATCTCTAAAGAGCAGACACACACTAAATGCTACACATACCGCTAATGCAATTTTCAAGCCACCAACACCCAGAACTCTTTCATAGTAATTAGAATGCATTCCCGCACATTCCAAGACGAATTACTTTGCGATAGCAACAAACAGCGGAAATAAATGAGCTTGCGTATGCCACCTCGATTAAATGCATTTCAGCTTGCATAATGAGCCCAGCGCGAATATTTGAACAACACGGCTGTGCAATATTCGCTAATGGAGTTATCACGTAATTATTAAAGGAAAACAATTGCTTTCCGTGACACTTCCTCGGCAATTGATATTAGTGATTATCAAACAAGCCAAACAAGCAGATGATACCTTATCTGTTACGATAAGAGAACCAGTGATACAAACATTCGCCATACTTTTCCTTGAAGCTTCGTCTAATTAATCTAATCTCATAACTCTTAATTAATGAAAGTTCGGGTTACTTTTTTGGAGTCCTTACTTGTATCTTGAGCTCCACCGCAGACACAAAGACGCACCATGGATCATATTCTGAAACGTCTCTGCGTCTTATCTCGACTCGACCAATGACTGCGTTGATATTTGACGTCAAACTAACCTAAACAGTATTATATCTTCTAAAGCCAAACTAACAAAACCAAGCTAACCTAAATAGTACTAGATCTCTTAAATTCAATCTAACCTAAACAGTATTAGTGGAAGGCATTCGGGTTCCGAAGTGTGTTTCATGGTGCCGGTGACAGGTTAACAAGGATTCTACACCATCACTGAAAAAAAAAAAAAAAAAAGGAAAAGAAAAATGAAAACCCGACTTCTCATCTCTGTAGCCTTTGAAAATAGTCTTGATGAGAACCTAAAGCGTTTCAGAGTACGGGTTACATGAAAACGACACAGATAAGAATGACAACAAAAAGTGTTGGCAGTGTCTCGTCACACGCTTGGATTGTGAATGTGAGCAGCTTCAAATTACTACCGGTCGTTACACAACAACACAGAAATCAGTGTGTGCTTATTTATGCATCACTCTGTCATTATACTGTATTACAACTACACTAATCACCTGTATCTCTTAAACCCCCTCTTACACGACACACAATAAAGAGTGTATTTCCATCTCTTAACAGCCAAACTAAATACATGTCGCCCTTTGAGCCTGCCAATAACAAGACAACTTAGAATGCCAATCCGAAGCTTAACATTGTGATCTGTGGCTGCCAGTAACAACACAAGCAGCCTGCACGCCCCGCTGCCTCAGTACACTCAGTTACCTCAGTCCCTCACCACTAGATAACCAATAAGTGCGTTGATATTTGAAGCCAGACTAACCTAAACAGTATTAGATCTTCTAAAGCCAAACTAACATAAACCAAACTACCTAAATAGTATTAGATATCTTAAATCCAACCTAAACAGTATGAGCCAAACTAACATAAACAGTATTAGATCTCCTGAAGCTAAAGTAACCTAAGTAGTATTAGATCTCGTATACTCCTCACATATGCGGACGAAGCACATTAATTATTCCACGTGTATCATCAGTAAAGAGTTAAGTGGTGAGATGGATTTCGCTCAGCTGCTGGTGGTGTGTGGCGATGGTAGTGGTGATGGCGGTGATAGTGGTGGTGGTGGTGGATCGGCGCCGAGGATGGAATGAAGTGATCGAGTGTGCCAACAAGATTATGAAGGCAGGGTGATTATACAGCTGTGTATGAGAGAGAGAGAGAGAGAGAGAGAGAGAGAGAGAGAGAGAGAGAGAGAGAGAGACTTCGAAACATGTAGATTAGCGGGACAGTTTCCAATATTTCATACAAGAAAATAAAAAAAAAGGGGGAGAAAAGTAAAAACATGATGTAGGGAAGGAATGGAGAAAGGATGGAAGAAAGGAAAGAACGAAAGAACGAAGGAACGAAGGAAAGAAGGAAGGAGGAAAGTAAGGTATGAGGTAGGGAAGGAGGGAAGGATGGAATGAAGAGAGCTGGTTGGTTCATCACGTAGTAAAAAGTTCTTCAGGTTCTCGTCTCTATTAAGGCAGCTGATGATTAAAGGAGAGAAAGATAAATCGATGCAAACTGCTCCCTGATTTCCCAAACGGCTGAATACTCACTTTTTTCTAGTCTCCCTCTTACAGTTGAAAAAAGGGGAAGAAACTAAGTTAATCTTTGTAACTACTCTACAGCGAATATGAAAGGTATGTAATCTCTCTCTCTCTCTCTCTCTCTCTCTCTCTCTCTCTCTCTCTCTCTCTCTCTCTCTCTCTCTCTCTCCAAAATAGTTTCTTTTGCTCTCTAAGGGCCACTGCTGAGTTCCTTCAATTTAGCCAAAGAGCAACAAAATCCAGAGAGCTATTTAAGATCGTCAAAGGAGATTACAGAACTGCCGAGAGAGAGAGAGAGAGAGAGAGAGAGAGAGAGAGAGAGAGAGAGAGAGAGAGAGAGAGAGAGAGAGAGAGAGAGAGAGAAGAAGAAGAAGAAGAAGAAGAAGAAGAAGAAGAAGAAGAAGAAGAGGAAGAATAGGAAGAAGAAGACAGCCCGGGCAGTGTTCGGAGCGGTGTTGTCACCACCACGAAGGTTCGACAGATGGCTCAGGAAATGTTTCAAATTGAGAAGTGCCAACTTTTTTAATCTGGTGTTCGCGACAGTTGGACCTATCAGAGAGAGAGAGAGAGAGAGAGAGAGAGAGGGATTAATGTTACTTTCGTGAGGTAAAACTCTTCTGAGCAGTTAGTTTTACATTCCAGCAGAGAGTTTCCTTCTTCTTCTTCTTCTTTTTTTCATGTATCTTTATATAAGTTAATATTTTCTTACTTTTCCTTTTGTTATTTGAATTATTTCCCTCCTTTCCTTTTTCTCTTATTTTTTTTCTACATTTTCATTTTTCATTCTACTTTTCCTTCCCAACATAGGTTATAGTGAAGACCTTGTATCATTTATTTACTAAGGATGAAGAACAATCACAGACGCGCCCTTTCATACAAAAAACCCAAGCTGTACAGTTGTTCTGGTGTGAATGTGAAAGGTCATTACTGCGTGACCCTTAACGACGTCTAGATGACCCGCCGAGACTCCTCGTAGTAGCAGGACAGTTTGATTCACTCGTAGTTCAGGAGGTTCGCCTTTGTAACGCCACTCGCTCGTTTTCTTTCCTTCGTCCAAATAACCCGTCTTTCAATTTCTATTCTCCTATCTTCTTGAATTTATGTCCTTTTATATGTTCTGTATTTTCATTATCAAGTGTCTGCCTGTTGTGTCCCCCTCTTTCTTTTCGTATGAGGAGCCACAGTCATTACAGGCCGTGATTTGCTCCTGACGCTGCGCACTTCTACTTTAAACGTCTCAGCACGCTGGAATGACGACACCAAAACATGCAAATGCTGCCTCGCCTCGCCTTGCTTCTGACTCTCGCCGAGCTCCCTTAACAGTCCCTCTGGCACTTTTGTCTCCTCGCACACAGGAGGCGGCAATTCGCTGGCCTTTTCCCTTCCTTTATTGGCCTGGGTGTATCTGTGTAAATCTTGAAAACGGAGTGATGTAGATGTGAGGGTCACCAGGTGTGTCTCGCCTGGGAGGGTCCCCAGCACCCTGCCTCCATCGCTCTTCACCCTCTCTTGCTGCGGCCCAAAGCTGCTTCACTCGAGCACCTGACAGCCCCTCGCACCGCCCCTCGCCTTTTCTAACAACTGCACTGCTACGGAATTTCAAAGCTACGTGATTTCTTTTCTGGAAACACGCGACGCTGCACCTTCTGTGTGAAGTGTCCTGTGTGTGCGTCGCTTGTTACTCTCCGCCACCACCACCACGACTTTATATCACTCCTGGCCAAATAGAGCAGTCTGCATTTCATTCCTCAACCCCTTTTATTCCTCGATTTGATAGACGGAATCTGAGAATACCTTATTTCTTTTCATCTCATTTTGATTTCGCTCTCTCCTCCATGTATTCAGTTCTTGGATGCATGGAAAACTACGCGGTTCCTTTGCCTCGGAAGTCTGATTGTACGCACACACATTCTCCCTCCCTTCGCTGAGTCGCTTCCATGTAAGATCCAATACCGCCTGTTATCCTGTTAGCGCGGCAGCGTCTTAAGGGGCTCGAGCTGGATTTTTCCCTGGTGTGTGTGTGTGTGTGTGTGTGTGTGTGTGTGTGTGTGTGTGTGTGTTTCAAAGAACTTGACGTTACTGAAAGATATTTTGGCAGAGAAGTAAGTAAAAGATTCTCCGGAAGTTACAAGCAACAACAACAACAACAACAACAACAACAACAACAACAACAACAACAACAACAACAACAACAACATAAACAACATAAACAACAACAACAACAACAACAACAACAACAACAACAAGAGAGAGAGAGAGAGAGAGAGAGAGAGAGAGAGAGAGAGAGAGAGAGAGAGAGAGAGAGAGAGAGAGAGAGAACAGCGCGCACTTCACCCAAGCATGAAAGAAAGCAAGACAATGTGGCGCATCGATAATTTCGCAGACACTCCCCGTATCACTCTCGTCCTGCACTTTACCCTTACCGCAGAGTACACGGGAGCCCGCCGAGCCTCCCCTCCCGCCCTGGGCCCGCCAACATACAGGAGCACACGGCAAGGCGACACAAAGGCCGGGAAGAGCACCGCACTCAAAGAAGGAAAGATAGAAGAGTCGATACTACAGGAATGCAATCAGGAAGGCGCAACAAAGCTCCCGATAACACAGGAAAGCTTGCAAATATAGCTGCGTACATTGCTATACATCGCTGTACTATAAAAATTAACATGAGGGAGGAACAAACATTAACAGACCTGTATGATATGGTTTGATTTACTGTTTCAATTAAGCATGAACTATTGATATGGAAGGCGCGATGTAAATTCTATTAACTATTATACTTTGGGTTACTCCCGTTAGGTGTGGTCATAGCGAATTATTCGTCTCCATCTTACTCTGTCTGTTGCGTCTTCAGTTATATTCATCATCCGCTTGTCTTCCTTCAGTGCATCCAATAAATTTCTCTTTGGTCTTCCCTCAGCTTAGTTGGTTTATAACCAGCACCCTCCTCCCCAGGTCTCTCCTCTGCACACCAGCCACTCTCAATCTCGTCAATCTACTTTTGCCCTAATTGACGCACGGGCACGGGTTCTATGAACATTATACATGGAGGTATTTTAAGCGTGTTTTCTTACATAACAATAACGAAAGAGTAACTTTTAATTGATATTTCATAATAAGCTTCCTCTTCAAATAGAATTATCTGCCGATAACTTTTCATAGAGCGGGAATATTTGAAGTTCCCTTGATTATCTCGTGGATTATCAACCATTCTGCGCTGAGTGGTGTTGCTTTTGTCCGCAAATTAGGTCTCATTGCTGTGAAAACGTGAAGCAGATAAACCCAGCTCTCCTAGTAATATAGATTATTCCATGTAACCTCGCATAATCCCGTGTTATCCACCTTAATGTATCGTGATGTTTTGGTCTTGCCTCTGCCCTGATCCGCCTCGCCTCAGTATGTCACTGTACAGATGGGAACAGCTGGTGTAAGCCTCCCCTTGCAAAACAATTCATATTTCAAAGATCAAAACGTTAACAGCATAATATAGCTGATTTGTACACATGAAGGACTATATAATAGCAAAGGTGTTACCCTCAGACTATTACCTCCATGACCCCTTGAACACACAACACAACCCCAGCGGCCCATTAATGTGGCGTGACAAAACTCCTATACATAAAGGGATAACAGATACATCACCCTAGACCAATATTTCCACAACTACTTAAAGCCACCAAACAACTCTTGCGGTCCACTCATGCAGCATAAACAAAACCCTTATAGCATTATATAATATATTACAGAATGCTACACATTAGGAGACAACAAATACATCACCATTGCACCAATATCCCCACGATTTCTCAATACCACCGGCAACGCAGCCGTCCACTGAAGCGACCATAGCAGAAGCCTTGCACTCCATTCCGCCCACAATTTTGGCAGAGGTACTATCTGCTCCGCCACGCTGGCTGAGTATTCCCGCCTTGATGTGAGGAAAGGAACAGGTAAAAATGGCCGCATGCTGGAAATGTGGAAATGTTGATGAGGTGGCGGGCCTTCACAGGGTCCTGATAACACTGGTGTCAAAGGAAGGGCAAAATTGCACCCCACGTGACCACGCCCGTTTTGACACGCCGCGCTGGGAGGACTCAGGGACGAGCCGCTGTGGCGTTATGGAGCCTGGCCCCCTTCATTGCCGGCATCTGTGATTGTGTCTCCATCACACATACACACACATGCACAGGCGGCAGAATAACATTGGTTCATCAGTTGAAGGGAGGAAGGAGCGCCGCGGGACATGCCACTCGAGCACTCCTCTGATATTAATGTTATTATGGAACGAGAGAGAGAGAGAGAGAGAGAGAGAGAGAGAGAGAGAGAGAGAGAGAGAGAGAGAGAGAGAGGGATGAGGATAAGGTAAGTTAACTATTGTTTTTTAACGCCAAATGTTAATCTGTTAGCAAATTTTTTTCCTAAAATGTTCTCTCTCTCTCTCTCTCTCTCTCTCTCTCTCTCTCTCTCTCTCTCTCTCTCTCTCTCTCTCTCTCTCTCTCTCTCTCTCTCTCTCTCTCTCTCTCTCTCTCTCTCTCTCTCTCTCTCTCTCTCTCTCTCTCTCTCTCTCTCTCTCTCTCTCTCTCTCTCTCTCTCTCTCTCTCTCCACACACACACACACACACACACAGGGACGGTGAACGTATAATATAAGAAAGGGAATATACCAACTCTCTCTCTCTCTCTCTCTCTCTCTCTCTCTCTCTCTCTCTCTCTCTCTCTCTCTCTCTCTCTCTCTCTCTCTCTCTCTCCAGCTTCTTTCATCCCATTAAGTACTCGCTCGACGGGAAAGACGTGGATTATAATAGCTAATGAAAGATCCCCTGAGCCGCCTCCAGCGTGTCTTGCTGCTCAGGCTAAGGAGAGACACAGTGGCCGCTGGACCTCGGAGTATTCAGACAGCCAAGAGGGTTAGTATTATTCATGTTAGGGTATGTCTCTTGTCTGTCTGTCTGCCTATCTGTCTCTTTTTTGTCTGTCTGTCTGTCTGTCTCTGTATTTACGTCTCATCTCCTTGACTCTCTCTCTCTCTCTCTCTCTCTCTCTCTCTCTCTCTCTCTCTCTCTCTCTCTCTCTCTCTCTCTCTGAAACCGTGCCTCCTTTTGTCAAACTCATAGATTCTTTCATTCAGCATGTTTATGTATCAAATCATCTGTTTATCTGTCTATCTATCTACCAATTGTCTATTTATCTATCTATTTATCAATCTGTCTATCCATCTATCTATATACCTATATATCTATCTATCTTTCTATCCATCTATTTATCTATCTATTTTATCTACCTATCTACCTGGCTACCCATCCATCTGTTCTCCCCCCGACCCACCTGCCTGCCTGCCTCAAGTAATAACTAGTAGTAGTGTGCCAAGCAGTAACAAGGAGACTCCACTCCCCGCTGGGGCTCGCATCAACCCGGAGATAAAAGTAATAAACAGTAGTGTGTAATTTCTTAAAAAGCTTCAGCGTAACAGGTGGGAGTGGAAAGACAATTAAGGAAGAAGGATAGATCTCATGGTGGCCATCTACATGTGTGTGTGTGTGTGTGTGTGTGTGTGTGTGTGTGTGTGTGTGTGTGTGTGTGTGTGTGTGTGTGTGTGTGTGTGTCCGTTTGTTTGTCTTGTGGTGAAATGTTTAACTCGTTAGTGACATAAAATTGACATTGATGCAAATAGAAAAAATAATAATGCTGAGAGAGAGAGAGAGAGAGAGAGAGAGAGAGAGAGAGAGAGAGAGAGAGAGAGAGAGAGAGAGAGAGAGAGAGAGAGAGAGAGAGAGAGAGAGAGAGAATGTTATTTGCTGCACAATGTTTAATATATCAGCTGGTGTTTTTTTCTTTTTTCTTCTTCTCAGTGTTCTTCCATGAAAACATGAGATAATAAGGGAAGCTGCAAGAAGCCATCAGGCCTACACGTGGCAGCCCCTGTATGAAATACACCTACCTATCTCTACCTATCATCCCGATCCATAAATTTGTCTAATCTTCTTTTAAAGCTCCCTATTGACTCAACACTACAAACCTGATTATTGAGGTTGTTCCATTCATATACCACTCTATTTCAGAACTAATTCCTTCCTATCTCTTTCTTGAACCTAAATTTTTCAAGTCTGAAACCGTTATTTCTTGTTATATCCTGATTATTGATCATAAGAATTTTGTTTACGTCCCCCTTGTTATAATCCCTAAACCACTTAAAGACTAGTAGTTTGTTTTTGTTCCGTTCTTCATTGTTTTTCCTATGTGTCCCTTTGAAATCTATATAGACGCTCCCACAACATGCAGGTGAAAAAAAAAAAAAAACTGTGCCGGAAATTCCATATCGTGTGTCCCCTTGATGACACCGTGCGAGCCTCAGCCGTGCGTGACGCAATTGTCTGTCCCAAAAACACGAGCTCGAAACAAACCAAGAAAAAAAAAGGAAGGGATGAAAATAAAGTACTGCATCTAGGCGCTCTTATATTTCTTTTATTTTTCTTCGTAGTTCGTGAATTGTATTCTAAAATGTTTCCATGTCTTCTTATTTCCACTGGTTGTGACAGCTCTAGTGGAAGTTATTGGGATTTTTATGATTTTGCTGATAATTTAACAAATATTCAGCATCATCAGTGGAAAAAAAGATCCATGAGGACCAGGCTAATTATCTTTGTGACCTCTGAAAATACGGCACCCCCCTCCTCTCTCTCTCTCTCTCTCTCTCTCTCTCTCTCTCTCCTGCCCTCCCACCCTCCAACCTATCCTTCCTCCCTGCCTTCCCTCCCTCCCTCCCAACGCCCACACTCGTCCCTTTGTCCGCGGCTGGTTTCCCCTATTGACAAATTTTCCGAGCTGAGTGGTTCTTTCGTATTTCCACATCCTCCAATCAAGAGTTAACGTGGCTTCCTGGTCAGCCAATGAGAATAGCAGTCCGCCTTGCCAGGATATTAGTGAGGCTTCCTTTTTAATCAATAAAGAAAGTAGCATC
Organism: Scylla paramamosain; assembly: GCF_035594125.1. Classification (NCBI taxonomy): domain Eukaryota; kingdom Metazoa; phylum Arthropoda; class Malacostraca; order Decapoda; family Portunidae; genus Scylla; species Scylla paramamosain. The sequence goes on from NW_026973727.1 coordinate 37,483, forward strand.
TCTTAAAAAAAATATATATATATATATATATATATATATATATATATATATATATATATATATATATATATATATATATATATATATATATATATATATATATATATATATATATATATATATATATATATATATATATATATATATATATATATATATATATATATATATATATATATATATATATATATATATATATATATATATATATATATATATATATGTAGCGGGACACAAGTCACCGCTCCTAGCACTCCGTTTTCTATTTCATTATCACCCTTCCGTTTTCACTCTCTCTACTGCACACGCTCTTGTCTTTCATATCTTTATACATTTCTCTTACTTGTCACATTCTTTGCACGCTCTTTAACACATGTGTTACACATCTTCTCAACACATCTTACTACTCCTTTCTTCACACAGACATACACACACACATACACTCTTTTTTTCCATAATTTTGTATGTGTCGTTTGTTGTGTTTAGTGATTGCGAGGCCAGGGCTGCCCTCATCGTCCGCCACACGCCCACAGACCTGATGCTGCGAGTTCTCAGGGCAGCGCCCCCGCCCCGCTGAACAGGTCGCAGCTCCTTTCCTAACCGGCGAGCAGCACTCCTCGCCGCGCCACCGCACCGCCCACCACCGGGCCCCAAGACTCCCCCACCTGCGGGCTGGTGCCCGCTTTGTGTATTATGTACATTCATGTATATTTTTTCCTTTGTGCAATATGTATATATGTATATGTTGACATAATACTCAATAAACCTTTAATAATAATTGTTGAATAAATAGAGAATACCCAGGCTAAGTTTCCTTTGCCAGAGCTACAATGTTGTAACACTGGAAACTGTTACCCTTAAAGGACTAAACACTGCTATGACCAAGAGGCATAGTTGGGAGCCTAAACTTCTCGCTTGAGCGACTCCCGGGCGGCCAAGTAGCACTTCACCTTCGCTACATATATATATATATATATATATATATATATATATGGTACGTGCTCTCTACTTTTTCACTCCCTCTTTTTCTACTCAGAAAGTAAGTAAGAAGATCAAGTTAGGTAGCTCAGGAAGCCTCGGGGGTAAGCTTGTTATGCAGCTGTTCCTTATTGTTTGAAATTAAATGTCCTTCCCCCGACTATTTGAATGTAGCCTATAGGGAGAAATACTTAGTTACGGAAGGTAGGGCCTGGCACCTCAGTGGGGTTGTTGTCTTTCTTTTGTCTCCCTTTGCCAGAGCCCCTCTTACATCCAAAAGAGTATAAAGTGAGTTACATAGCGCGCTATTAGTAAAAGTGACAGAATAACGGGTGATTGTAACAGAAAACTAAGTGAGGATAAAGATTAAGATGACTCATGAATATGCACCATTCATAAATTTGCATGTTTCTCTACATAGATTAATCCGAAAAGCAAGAGATGAAAAATGGAATCTAACTTTCTTTTTTCAAAGTATTGGATTATGCATCAATTAAAGTGTGTCACGACCTACACTGGTTTTATTCAATATCTCTCTCTCTCTCTCTCTCTCTCTCTCTCTCTCTCTCTCTCTCTCTTAGCGACATATGACATCACTGTTGCATCACATTAAGCCAGTCGGAAAATCAGTCTTTGTTAGGCCAAGTCGAAGGAATGGCGGAGAACGATCACTAGTTGAAGTCATCAGTCACTCAAAGAAAAGAAGTAAAATCGGTGATCTTTCTCTATCCATCATTGCCTCCGTCTTCCTCCTGCCTTTTGCCCGACGACTGGGTGGCAGCATTCAAGAATAGCACGCTGGAGTACCGCGGTGAAGCTCGCCATGCTCAGTGATACATGACAAGACAAGACCAAAGGCAAGTGGTTTTTTGATAAAAACGAGGCTGCAACGAAGACAGCGAGACTGATGACCGTGTGTGTGTGTGTGTGTGTGTGTGTGTGTGTGTGTGTGTGTGTGTGTGAAGACTAACTTAAATCAGTGTGCTCTCTGTGAAGGGGAGGACTGTGTGTATGTATGTGCGTATGTCAAGACTACTTATAACTGACGTGCTGTCTCTAAAGGGAAGTAGTGTCGCTACTATGTTGGTGAAACCTCCACTCACCGCCTGGCAGCTTACCTCTACACAGTCATCAGTCCTCAGGTGTAATAATACTTTAAGTCCCCCCATTCCAGTTACCCATAAATCCACAAACCCACCAGTCCTTCAGTCCACCAACCTACCAATACCCAGTCTAACACAAAAGTTCACTAATCCAGCCCAGCCCCAGTGATCCACCATCCCACAGACACATCAGCTCACTGCCCACCAAGACACCACGCCGCCAGCAAACCACAACCCTGCCCACTAGACTCTCAAGCTAAGCCACACCCCAGTCCGTCATCCCTGCCAGTCTCGTCTACCATCCACTGAGCCGCCAGCACAGATCATCCCCGCCCGCTAGACCCACGAGCTACGCCACACCCCTGGCCGTTATCCCTGCCCTGTCAGAGCCTCGAGGATCTGACGCAGTAGGACGTCAGGGAGGCAGCTTGTCATCTATGTGCCTTGAATACATTGTATAAAAATGTTGCTAAACGCTCGACATGCCTTGCCATTAGTTGGCACCCAGCAGCCGCGGGCCACGAGGGGCGGCCTTTGTTAGCTTCGTTATTATGATTCTGTGCTAGAGGTCCTGGCTGCGTTAGTGGCAGTAGTAGTACTGGTAGTGGTGGTGGTGGTGGTGGTGGTGATAGTAGTAGTGAAGGTAGCGGTAATGATGGTGGTGACGGTGGTAATTGAGATACACGTAGTGGCAGTGGCATTAATAAAACTAGTAGTAGTAGTAGTAGTAGTAGTGGTGGTGGTGATGGTGGTAGTAGTAGTAGTAGTAGTAGTAGTAGTAGTAGTAGTAATAGTACTAGTAGTAGTAGCAGTAGTGGTGGTGGTGGTAGTAGTAGTTGTAGTAGTAGTAATAGTAGTAGTAGTAGTAGTAGTAGTAGTAGTAGTAGTAGTAGTAGTAGTAGTAGTAATAGTAGTAGTAGTAGTTCTTGTTGTTGTTGTTATTGTTTTAGCGGCAGCAGCAGCAAAAGCAGTACGGTGGTGGTTGTAGTAGTAGTAGCAGCAGTAGTAGCAGTAGTAACAGTAACAGTAGTAGGAGTGATAGTGACATCTGACGCACGAGAAGGGAGTACTGACAGGGACACCTCTGTACCTCCTCTATTTTCTTCCCAGTAAGATGACGCGACCACTGAGACGGGACCCGTGCCTGACCGGGGCACCGTACGCAGCGGTGGAATGACCTGCGTGAAGGCGCGTGTGGGTGGTGGGGAGTGGGCGGGGCTGCATGTGTTTGGGGGAGACTACTAAGGCGGGGTGCTACGTGGATGAGCGGGTGGGTGGATAGACAGTGTGTGTGTGTGTGTTTGTGTAGGAGATCGGGCTGGAGTTTAATGGGTGGTTGGGTGGTTAGGTCGGTTGAGTGAGTCGATGGATGCTCTGTGTGTGTGTGTGTGTGTGTGTGTGTGTGTGTGTGTGTGTGTTCTTGAAGCTGTACCTGTATCACTAAAACTCTCGCGACTACCAGTGACATCGCATTTCTTTCGATTATAATAAAACTTAAACAATAATGATAATAATAATAATAATAGTAATAATAATAATAAAACAGGAAAATTTTTCCTTCTTGCCTTATATCCTATTAATCAGTAATTAATATGTACAAACACAAGCCTTAGTTTGTACTCACAAGGACAAAACCACTGCTGCCGTTGGGGTATTGTTGTGTTCGGCGAGGGTGTGAGGGAGGCGCGGGTGGTGTTTGCGAGGGGCGGTGTGGCGCGCGTCAGAGGCTCGCTCCCCTGGTGCCCGTCTCAACCCGAGAGCTCCAACTGTCCCGCCTGAAGCTGGAAGCTGCCGCCAGTGTGGACTGAGGTAAGGTAAGTGAATCAAGGTAAGTATGTATTGTCGGTTGGACTGTTAGTAAATTGGTGTGGGTGTAGTGCTACATGCCTGCAGGCTGCTTGGGTAGTCACGGTGGTACTTGTCTATTTGGTTTAGTTTGTCTTTAAGGGCTTGGTAGGTTGGTATTTCTAGTTCTTCTATTCTGTTCCATATTGTCTTGGCTCTGTAGTGTAGGCGTATGTTAAGAGGTGTTGTTCTAGTGTGTGTGTGTATTTGTTCTGTTGTCATAGTGTACGGGTGTTTCTGGTTGGTGGCGAATCTCAGTGCTTTGTTTTGTACTTTTTGTAGTTTGCTTATCTGGTGTTTACTCATAGTGTGCGTTGGGATTGGTGGATAGTTAGTATAGGTAGGATTAGTGCTTTAACTAAGTGAATTTTGATTTTTTTCTGGCAATTTATAGTTTATATAGTTTCTGTAGTGCAACATCTGCTATATTCTTTCGTTCCTGAATGTGTTTGTAATAACCAGTGGTGGTAATGGTTAGACCTAGACATTTGCCATTATTTTTAAATTCTATTTCTTCGTCGTTGATGATTAAGGGAAAGGTTTTTTTGGCTCCGAGGTGGAGAGGCGTGAATTTATTCATGTTTGTTTTAATTTTCCATTTTCTTTCATAGTTATTAATTACTCTGATTGTTCTTTCAGTTTTTATGTTTAACATATTGTGGACTGAGGCTCGTATTATTTCTCTTATATAGTCACCTGTTGCTAAGGTTGCCACATCTCGCTTCATTCTCCACTCTGGGAAGAGTTTGCGAGTCACTCCCCTCTTGGAGGGTGTGCGAATAGTATGGTAATTGAGGCGTTCACGCACCGGCAGGATGGTGATGAAAGGCCTCTCTTGCCCTGTGTCGAGCACCTGGTGGTGAGACGCATCACTCACCACCCCCGACTAGCCACGTGAGAGGTTCCACTCTCTTGCACGGTCCACATGAACGTTTGTGAGTGAAAGATTTTGTTGGCTTAATTTGTTATCATAATAGAATATTGCCACAATCGTTGCCACATTACATTACATTAATATATACATTATGAATTGTGCCATCTATACAGTGGTTAAGAAATTAAGGGGCTGCAATTAAAGTGCAAATTTATAGAACACGACAAAAGATGTGCTGAATACAGGACCCTCAGGCTGACTACCTCACTGGAAGGAAGAGAAAGGTATACGCAAACACGAGGGATAGAGTGAATCTGTAATGATGGAGTGCACAGGGAGCCCTGCGTCCTGGCATAAGGGACGGGCACTATTAGAGATAGTAGGTGGATAAGCCAGCTGAAAGGTAAGTAGAGTCTACTTGTGGGAAGCCCTTACAACACTCAATTGAAAAATAATAGAAAATTAAATTACAAAAATAAACAAATATAACAGATGAAATGCTATAAGCGCAGTAGATGGTAGGAAAATGTGTGTGTGTGTGTGTGTGTATCATCATCATCAGGTCGTTGCCGATTCCTTAAGATTAAGAATACGGCCTTCAGTGTTAATCTGGCGTCACCAAAGCAAGTAATAGCATCGGGTCATACGGCAAACACCTAACTTCTTGAATCATTTACCTGGCAGTGTCGCAGCTCCACGACCATTATTCTGAAAGACTTCTGTGCCGCACCTCCACTACATTCAAAGGACCTAGTTTAAGTTACATGGGTTGTTAAGTTTTTTTTTTTTTTTTTTAACGGCTATAATGACAGATTATCATGATTTCTATTTTCCAAAGGTCTAGTTGAAGCTACATTGTTTTTTAAGGGTCTTTTTACGGTTCTAGTGACAGATTAATAAGACTTCTACATTTAAAAGGCTCTAATTGAAGATAAGTGTTTTTTCTACGGTTCGAGTGACAGATTACACTTTCACACATTTCGACTTTTTACTGTCCATGACCCGGCACCGTGTATGCTACACACGTGTGCCAAGTCTAGAAAGCCTTGCTCACGCGGGGAAACCACCTTTCTCAGTGCACGTACCATAAGACACCAATTAAGACTTTATACCTTCCTCGTGAGACGCAGAGCCTGAGTCCCGGGACTGATGGTACAGAGAAAGGCAAAGGGAAGGCATCAGTACATCCCACAGGATCAGTCAATCCCACCGAGCCATCGCGCTCTCCCACCCGCCTAATAAGCCTTCCTAGCCTTCACCCTCTGTCTTGCCTGCTTCCATGGTCTGCCTCCTGATGCTTCTTGAAGTACTTTTTTTTTCTTCTTCTTTCTCTCTTCCCTTAGTTATACTATGGCTACTTTTCGGAGAACATTTTCTTTCCCCTGCGAAAGTTTGCAGGGTTACGCTTCATTAGGACCACCCGCAGCAGATTTATGAAAGGGTTGCCTCTCATTAGCATATTCACTGTAATCAGCATTCTTTAATTACATCACCTTGACAGTAAAGTAGTGAACATCACATTTACAACACTGACTGGAGGAAGATGGTGAGAGGAGCATGGCAACTTTCAAAAACGCACCTTTCACCTTGCCAGATCACGCTGGTGCAAGCGCGCATGCACACACACATACATTTAACACCGAGCACACAGCATCCTACATCTTGCTGCTGGATTAGAAGGTAAGTAACAGAACAAGTCACCTGTAAGTACCATCAGTTTGTGGAGCCTACAAGGGTCAGTTGTGAGAGTAGACATGTATGTACACCAGACCACATGCAGGTGATGGGAGGTAGGACAGACAGGATGAAGGGGCAAAAGGTATGACAGTGGTAGTGATGGGCTGATAACCTTAAAGTCTTCCTGTCCAACCTGTATCATAGGCATTAGCTGTAGTTAAGAGGATGAATTTTATGGTTCAATAATTTTATTGAGCTTCTTTATCTTGCACTTCAAATATTCTGTAATTTTCTTACATCTATCTTTAGTGTAATACTCAAAAATGTAAACCAGAACACATGTTGCAAATTCACATGCCATAACTCTTGATCCTGCATACTTACTGGAACAAATTATAACACTAGTCTGGAATTTGTTCTATCATTGCATCATTTGTTCATCCATAACCTTAGCCACCCATTCTGGATGTGCAATATTGATTTTTTCAATGATGCCATTCACTTGGAAACAGAGAGACTGGATCTGCTTATCCCACTGAGGAAGGACATCACGTGCCTCAAAGTGGAGGATGCCATCAATCTGAGAAGGAGAGAACTTATCTATATCTGATCTATATCTGACACTGGTTTTTATGAACTCTCCAAAAGGAAATGGCTACAACAAATGTCACCTTTCATTCCTATCCTGGCATTTTTTCCTTGCATGCTTTAATCTTATTTTCCCCTCACTCATTTTTCCACCAACGGCTGATGATCCTAAGAGTGTGAATGAGTGCATGAGTGTGTGGTGCTTTGTCTGGGTCACCCCATGTGAGATTACCTGCCTGGTATAAAGACAGACGGAGAACTAAAAATAAGGATTCCTAAGGAAAAAGATTTCTGTCTTCAACATTAATTCAATCTTGTTGTGTTCTGTGTTCTTAAAGATAAAACAACTTTCCTTACCTGATCAATGTACCCATTCATGCGTCCCTCAGTAATCATCTGGCTGGCTATTTTCTCAGCTTTTGCTGGAGATATTTGAAGGAGAGCCCCAAGTTCAGAGAATGTTATGTTGTTATAAAGCTTGCTAGCTGCCAGCAGGTTGTGTTCTGTAACAGCTCTGTCCAGAATGGTAGACCCTAGAATTGTGGAAAAATTACATGAGTATATTCCTGCATTGTCTCAGGCTTTCCAAACACACATGTCTACCAGTGATATCACTGCTATGTGACCTTGATTCCATCACTCTGTAGGCTACTAATATGCAAGTTTTTTTTCTGACACACTTCATGAAATGCCACAATCACATATATAATGATGAACTGTTATTAGCTGGACAAGCCTGACACAAGCAAGCATGTATGTTCCCTTTCAAAATGATGATGAAAGAGATCATGATAAACTAATTTTCATCTTGGCAGCACAACTCCTACCAACCATCTGATGTGGTGGCCTGCTGATGTGGCTGCAGCATGTTCTCAAATTCTGTGAGTTCATTGTGGCGGATGATCCTGTCAAGGTGCATCTTCTCCAGGATATGATAACAGGGCAGCTTTTGGCAACGCTCATCCTTGAACAGCGTCCCCAGCATCCTGGATCGCTGCAACAAGACACACTGCTCTATCTTTCTCTCAAACTGACCTGGGCTTTCAGATTTCATTCTTCTTTCCTGAACCAGGATGAACAAATCCTTGAATGTTCAAACTACTGAACCATGCTAGTGGGCCATTAAATTTATTGAAAAGATCATCCTAAAAGCATGAGAATATGTCACAAGTCTTATACATACCTGCTGAAGCTAAGACAGTACAGATGAGAGCCTTCTTCAAAGCTTCCATCCTCTCATCCTCATGAATGATGGGTCGGTAAGACAACTCATTGTACCTCTGGGCTGCCTCTATGAACTTCCGTCGGTAATCCAAAACTCTTGCATAACAAACTTTGTAGTAGATGAGCAGCTGTTCATTCTTGGACTCTGCCTGGAATGATGCAATCACTGAGTATCAATGACCTTACATAATTCCAAGTTTAGGAAATGAACATTGAATAAAAATGACTTATACTTAATAAAGAGAAAAGGGCTAAGGCATGATGGAATGCTGAAGTTGAAATGAAGGATGCATGAGAGTATGGTTGTAAAGATATGACTGGAGATATTTGCCCAGGCCACACCCATAATGGAAGTCTTTGTCAGAAGGAAATGCAAGGACTAACACAAGAGCAGTGATTTCAGTGCCATGTCATATCACCATGGAGCAGGAAACATTAGTGCTCTTCTACAACTCTAATGGTGATACAGTGTCCTGGTTGTCTAGCTCTCATGATTCCTTTGAAAATCTGTTGTGCTTGCCCAGCACAGCAGAAGCTGGAGTGCTGGCCTGACTCACCTGCAGGATGCTGGCTCTGTTAATATATGCCTCTCCCTGCACTGGGTCATCATCCTCCAGATAGAGGCGGGCAATCTTGAGGTAGGTTTCCAGCTTATAGTCAACACTGTACTGCCTGAAGAATACATAAACATGATTCAAATAACAACAACAACTCTTCTTGTCTTCTTGAGAAAATATACAAATAACTACAGCTAATACAAATTGTGGATTAAATGTTTGCCTACTGCATGCATACAGCTTCTAGATTATGATATGCAACCAAACTAGAATGGAAATCTTTAAGATAAACATTCCTGAATATCACAGTATTTGCAGTTCATATCAGTTAAGCAGAAATTCTATTTGTGCTTACTTCTGTCCTGTTTCGAGAGGAATTCCAGTAAGAACAGCTGCTGCTTCTCTCCAGGAACTCTCCCTCTCATATATGTCAGCAAGGTGTTGCCTGATGCTGGCCACTTGTTCCTTAAAGCTGATGACTTGAGGCTGAACCTGAAGGTATTCAAATGAGTGAGGCTTCTTTCAGATGTGTGGAGAAAACACACATACAGAAATTCATTAATAGTGAATCAATGTACATTACAAATACTTTGTTATTATGTTGTTTCTTTTCTTTCCAGCTTCTTCCTTAAATGCTACATCACATGTTTGAAATAATCCAAGCTGAATAAAAGAAAACTACTGCTACCAATGAGCAGCTGGTAGGTGAGAAATGTTCATGCATGACTTACTTTATCAAGAGTGAAGTGGGCTACTGTCTTTGCCACACCATCAGCCATGGATGTGAGTTGCGTAGAGACGTCTGAGAGCAGCTGGCGAGATATTACCAGACTGACATTCTCCTTCACAACTGAACAGAAATAACATAACACATCAATGATGATAAATGGTGTTGATGAATGAGATATATGTAAAATGTTTACAATAAGGAAAAAATACTAAGACAGAATGAACGTCATAAAATGACATTTAGCTCCGTGAGTGAGAGAGAGAGAGAGAGAGAGAGAGAGAGAGAGAGAGAGAGAGAGAGAGAGAGAGAGAGAGATTACTACACACGTAAGTTTTCTGCTGCTATGTATCTAACACCTGCCTACTGCATAACTAAATGTATGTGTTCTCAGCTGAAGACCAACACCTCAGGATCAAGACAATGTATAGCTTATTCTCTTTGATAAAGGAGGCAGTATTAGGTTTAATCACTCAAAGTTAAAGTAACTTCATTGTTCATTAAATAAGGTTTATTTTCACCAATTAAATTCTGTACATAATTTCCTAAAGCTTTACTTGCTTCAATAAAAGCTTGGTGAGCCTGTAGTGTTGACTGTGCTGAGTTATTTAGCTGTTATTTTACCCTCATCCCTCAGAATTTGTCACTTGTTACCCCCTTACTGGGCCAAGAGAGTGAAATACACCGTGTTTACAGGGTAGCTGACCAGGTGACTCTTCTCATTAAAGATCTTACCGTAATTTGAAATATAGATATACATATAGATGTTGTTGTGGCTACGTAGGCCAGGTAGGCCTGGCTGCTCTCGCTACTCTCAGCCTGCCGGTGCCCTCACTATTACGTCTCATTGATAGATTGAAGTTGAGGTAGAAGCATCAGTAGAATATTGAGCAAAATAAGAGAAGGATGGACCAGGAAGCTAAGATGGAGGCTACCACATCAGCTGATGTAAACAACAGAGCCCAAAGTAAGACTGATATTTACCCATGTACAAAATGCCAAAAACATTGCAATATGGGTATTAAGTGCAATAACTGCAGCATGTGGACTCACTACCTATGCACAGAGCTGCCAACCTATTATGTAGTGGTGCTGACTAAATCCAATAGGAGATACACATGTCTATTCTGTGTAAAACTTAACTATTCAGATTATGACACTCAGGCAGAAGAAATAGAAGACAGCAAGAAAAATGAAAACACTCCTTTAGGCTCCCAAGATTTACCTAGTTCAGAAACAACACAAAGCACTGGAAAAGGGGAGAGTACAGAATCTAAGGATCAGAAAGGTGATGAAGCTAGGCCAAGCACCATAACTACTGAATCCACTACTATTACTCCTCCTCCTCCTGCCGACGCCACCCAGGTAGACAACCCCATAAGGCATCTCAAGACCTGCAGATACTATAGGAAGAATATTTGCAAATTTGGAGTTAGGGGAGAAGGCTGTAGCCACAACCATCCAAAAGCATGCACCAAGCTTTTAAGGCATGGCCTGGATAAGAAATTAGGATGCACGCTTGGCAGGAGGTGTCAGGACTACCACCCAATCATCTGCCGAAATGCCATCTGGACCCAAACTTGCTTCGAAGAAATATGTCGGTACCCGCACCCAAAAGGAACAACACGAAAGAGAGAGGACGACATCATAACTCATCCTCAGCAGAACAACACCCCAAAGGAGCAAGTAAAGGTGAACCCTACAATGGAAAAGCAGCAGGATAGACAGAATGCCACAGCAAACCAGTCCCAAACCATGGAGACAGAACAGAATCTTTTTTTAGACAAAGTCTTCCAGAAAATAACAGAAATGGAGAAACAACAACAGAAAACCATAGGCAACCTAATGGACAGACTGGAAAGACTGGAGATGAGGGACAGGGGGTGCAACCGAATGTACCACTAATCTCTTTCTCTTATGCAAACATCAGAGGTCTCTGTCCAAAGTCAAACCAGGTCAAACTCCCAATGCTAAAGGAACTAGCCCATCAAGAAAATTCAGTGTTTCTAGCACTAACAGAGACCCACTTGACCAGAGATCACCTGGATGCAGAAATCGCCTTTGATGGCTACACCATCTTCAGAGCTGACAGAATAAACAGAAGCCACGGAGGAGTCATAAATTATATCAGGAATGACATGGCGGCAAGTGCCGAGAATATGGGCACATTTTCCAACGGAACAACAGAGCTACTGACAATCTACCTGAAAAAGCTAGATCAGCTGGTAATTACAGCATATAGACCTCCAAACACATCATCAGAACAGTTCGAAGAGGTAATTTTAAGGAAGAAAGAAATACTAGACTCCCTCCCAAGACAGACCACGGAAGTATTGATTCTTGAGGATTTTAACTTCCCATACATAAACTGGGAGGATATGAGGATTACCGGGGGCAGCCTTGAAGACAAACAACAAGCTATAGCCCTTACAAACCTGATGGTGAAGCACTTCCTTTCCCAAATAATAAAGGAACCTACCAGGGGGAATAACATTTTGGACCTAATCCTCACAAATAGCCACAACCTAATCCACTCATACGAAATCTGCGAAACTATCCTGTCCGACCACAACTACATTCATGTAAAAACAACCAGCACGGACAAGCCTAAGGACTATTACTACGAAAGGAGAGCAGCAGCTGAAGACCACATAGGCAACCTGAACTTCTACAACCCCAATATCAACTGGGAACAAGTCAGAGCAGAAATGAGAGCCACAAATTGGGAGCATCGACTACATATGACCAATATAGATGACCTCCTTAAGGAAATAGTAGCAAGGTGTCGCGAAATCTGCCTCAGACACATACCACAGAAAGCAAGAAAAAAAGACAAAAACATAATTCCCTGAGACCGTAAAATCCTCATGAGAAGGAGACACTCACTCTGTAACAAGCTTAGGAGAACAAGCTTCACACCTGCCAAAGATAAAATCAAATCTCTAATTGAAGAGGTAGAAACCAAGCTTAAACTATCTCATGAGGAACAACAACAGAGAGAAGAAAAAGAAGCAGTATCCCGTATTAAGGAGAACCCAAGGTACTTTTTCTCCTATGCAAGAAAGAAACTGAAGGCCAAATCGGTGGTTGGACCACTCTATGGAGTGGATGGAGAACCGACTGCGGACCCCAAACAAATGGCAAATATACTGAGGAGCCAATATGAGAGTGTCTTCAGCAACCCAAATGAGGAAAAGAGGATAACCAACCCAGGACCTTTTTTCACTGACTCTTCCAACACCCCCCAAACACTTTCCTCAATCAGCATCAGTGAGAAGGACATAACAGAGGCAATAAAAGCCATAGCCCCTGATGCAGCAGCTGGACCCGACGGCTTTCATGCCCAACTGCTAAGAAACTGCAGCCAGGAACTAGCCAAACCACTCCAAATGCTGTGGTCACTCTCACTGCAATCTGGAACAGTGCCTGCAGCCCTCAAGTCTGCCATCATCACACCCATACACAAGGGAGGCAGCAGAGGCCTAGCCAGTAAATACAGACCAGTTGCCCTGACATCCCACCTCATCAAGATCTGTGAGAGAATAGTACGGAAGAGGATGGTGGAATTCCTAGACAAAAAGAAAGCCTTTAACAATGGACAACATGGTTTCAGACAGGGCCGCTCATGCCTGTTCCAGCTACTACAACATTATGAGAGGATCCTAGAAAGTACACAAGATGGCCACAATGCTGACGTGATATATTTGGATTTTGCGAAAGCTTTCGATAAAGTGGACCACGGGATACTCCTGTACAAACTCCGAAAACATGGAATAGTGGGCCCACTTGGAAGATGGCTACACGGCTTTCTGACTGGGAGGACCCAACAAGTATCAGTCCAAGGTGAACTCTCTGAACTGAGCATTGTACGGAGTGGAGTGCCCCAAGGCTCAGTGCTGGGACCACTCCTATTTTTAATCCATGTAGGAGACATTGACGACAACCTGGAACACGCTGAAGCATCCTCCTTTGCAGACGATACCAGGATAAAACATCAAATAACATGCCCAGAAGATGCAGCCAATATTCAGGGATATTTGCACAAAATACTGGACTGGGCATCAACCAACAACATGCTCCTTAATGGCGACAAATTTGAACTGATACGCTATGGGAGAAACGAAGTCCTTAAAAACTCAACATGCTATGAATATAACAAAATCAGCCAATAGAAGACAAAGAGCATGTCAAGGATCTGGGAGTCCATATGAGCAGCGACGCAACTTTTTCCCACCATATCAACAAAATAGCCGAAGCAGGAAAGAGCATGAGTGGGTGGGTGCTGAGAACCTTTGCCTCCAGGGATGGGCAGTGCCTGAAGACTCTATGGAAATCTCTGGTACTCCCAAGGCTGGAGTATTGCTGTCAACTCTGGTCCCCACACAAGATCCAAGAAATTACTACCCTAGAAGCCATCCAAAGAGCCTTCACTGCAAGAATCCAGGAGGTACAGCACTTGGACTACTGGGAAAGGCTCAGTGAGCTGAAATTGTACTCGCTACAGCGAAGAAGGGAGCGATACTGTATACTGTACGTGTGGAAAATATTAGAGGACAGAGTACCAAACGTGGGGATCATAGTAAACCAACATCCGAGGAAAGGGAGACTCTGCTTCATCAAGGGTGTCCAAGGCTCCATACAACGAGTGAGGACACTGACCCACAACTCCTTCACCCACAATGGACCTCGTCTGTTTAACTGCCTCCCCCAAGAACTCAGAGATCTGAGTGGAACTAGCCCTGAAACCTTTAAAAGAAACCTAGATAAGTGGTTAGAAGGGCTACCAGACCATCCACCAATACCAGGATACCCCAGCTGCCACCACAACACCTTGCCTGAAGTACTCCAGGAACAGGAAAGGGAAGAGACAGTGGGATCGACGGGGACAGGCGGAAGCCGACTTCAGCCCTGCTGTTAATGGGCAGAATTTTCGAAAGTATCGAAAGTAAGTATAAGTAAGTCCTTCTGCAACATCACTCTCATTGCCTGCTTTCAGAATGGACTCCAGAACAACCCTGTTTCTGGAAAACAACAAATCAATTAACTCCCAAGCAGGAGGGGTCTAGGGGCTAGGATATGTTTGAGAAATTTGAAATATTAAGGTAAATTTCCTTAGATTTTTAACACCCTTATTTCACTTATTTTTCATCCCCCCCAAAAAAACCCAATTCTCCACAGGTCCCCAAGCTTGTTTGAGGGGTTAGGGGAGGTTAGCGGTGGAATGGAGAGGACGGACTTCTTATCAAGAAATACCGATTTGGTTAGCTGCTGAAGCATTTTATATAAAACATTACCTAACCTAACCGCAGGGGGATGGGGAGCTTATGCTTGACAAAATTGGTCCACTAGATACTCGAGTTAGTCTCCGAAGATTTAGCATTCAAGCTTGAGCACTTAAGGGGGGGGGGTATGGAACTGAGCTTTACCCACCCTGGAAAACGGTCATGGGGCGTAAGTAAGTGATCTTACTGTGCTGAGGCCACCGTTGAGCTGCCCCTGGCCAGGCAAGCCTCTGTGTGTTCCCGCCTCCCTGAACCACACCACCACTCTACACCACATACCACTCACTTGTCATGGTCCTTGTGGGAACCGCCGGACGAAACAAGCGCCTGCAGCTGTTGACGAATCTGCACAGCGAAAGCCATTGCCGTTTTTCACTGAAAACAGAAATGCGACACACACCAACAGCGACGGACAAGACTGAGACGAGGCAGCGAGGCGCGAGCGTCAGCTGGACCTGTGACGTCACAACAAAACAACACTACCATCATCACTATCATCATCAGCAGCAGCAACAGCAACCATTCATATCTCTGCCTACTACCCTTAAGGGGCCCATACACGTTCAAAAAAAGCGTCAAAATTTTGCATCAAAATTTTGATGCAAAATTTGAGTGTGTGTAGGACGTTTTGATGTCAAAAAAAGATTTGAAGCAAAATTTTGATTGATCAAATCCGTTTGATATTTTTTGACGAGTCGTCAAATTTTTGATGCGTGTGGGGGCTCCTGTCAAAATTTTGATCAAACTGTTTAGTTTGCAGGTGACTGACGAGGAGACAGGATCGTCATGTCTGCGAAGGAGGAGGCCGAAAAGAAATTTTTGATTTCTTTTCGATTTGATATATATATTCTTCTTTGATTTGATATATATATATATATATATATATATATATATATATATATATATATATATATATATATATATATATATATATAATTTTTTTCCACTATATTAAATAACACCCGAGTCATGTCGCTATTTTTACAGTACAGTTTACGTAAAGGTATTTTATTTGTGTGAAAATGTATAAAGTATTACCATCCGCAGTGACCAGCAAGTTTATCCAAGTGTATCTATAGTTGTTTGTGCCTGGCCAACCAACTGCATACTGTCAGTGATTGGGATGGATTGTAGTTACTCCATGAAATCTGCTTATGAGTGAATCAAGTGCCAAATATAATAAAAAAAATAAAATAAGAAAAGAGATAGTTTGGCTTAACTTCACATTAATCAGCTCACTTACTTTATCCTTTCACTCCTGAGTACATTAAGTGGAACTAAGGACACAAATGAGAAATTACTTTTCAGTCTTAAGCTTTAAATCAGGTTAATAACTGATAACAAAATGTGAGATAAGAAAACCCGTTTAGGACAATGTCCATGTGTATTACTATATGGACACTCCAGAAGAGTGGGATGGCAAGTAGGGAACAAATAGGAGATATGATGTGGCATAAACTATAATGTATGGGAATGGATGCGCCTCCTGTTCACACTAGTTATAAACGTCCCACTTTGAGGTCCTGAGAAGGAAGCAAGACACTTATGATGATAATAATGATGAACACAGCTTCTCATTCTGCACAGCATCCAGTAAAAAGCACTATAATTTCTAGGCACGGTTATTGAATTATAAGTTTAGCTGTCAAACTCAAAATTTATTAGCAAAGGAAAGAACAATGTGGAAACTCATGAATGAAGACTTTTAAGCATGAAGAGAATCTTGTTAAGTTATAAAAAATATTTGTCAGGCATTAATACTTATATAATAATGTAAAATATTATATATTTGTATATATTACTTGAAATAACATAATGCACAATAAAACAAAATAAAGTTATGAATACTGGGGTTCCCTGAATACATTACTGATACAAAACAGGACTGCATGTAAACCATCAATTTACTTTCCTTATCATTCCTAGAAGTGCTGTTTTATAAAATGAGAGAGAGAGAGAGAGAGAGAGAGAGAGAGAGAGAGAGAGAGAGAGAGAGAGAGAGAGAGAGAGAGAGAGAGAGAGAGAGAGAGAGAGAGAGAGAGAGATTGATATAAATTAGTGATGAACACTGACACATGGCTGTGCTCATCTGACTGGCAACATATTTGCAGGCAATTATTATTATTTTTTTTTTTTCAGCAAAACAAGGAAATGATCAACTGTCTAGCAAAATGCAGTTTAGGCTCTTTATCCAACACCTGACACTGATGAGAACAAAAACTAGAAACTTTTGTGCCTCATTTTGGGAGCATTTCTTGTGAGGGAAAATGACCTGCCATATCAACATACTACTGAAATACACAAAATAATATCAATGCATTGAGTTCAGTGCTACGTGTCACCCAGCCCTGAAAGACAACAAACCACTTCATTAGTTTACAAAAAACATTGCAATACTTTATTATTTAATTTTTGTGTGTATCTCCACTATTACTTATGTATTTCTCAATGTATCTGGCCATGTATTTATCTAGCTTAACTAAAACTGAAAAGATATGCATGAAAGCACTACTCACACACAACCATACAGTCTTCATATCTTCACAGTTTAATGTTAATGGCATGAGGTGTAATGTGGTGCTCAACAGAAATGTACAGCAGTGCACGGAAAAGGTGAGTCAGGGACGAAGCACTCTGTTCACTGACCTCTAGATCGTGACGTGTAGCTGCCAATGATCTGCATTAGGCATCGTGAGAACTCCGAGATGACAGTTTGTTCCAACTGAGCAGCTGACACCAAGGCTCCCTCTGCCTTGTCTGCCTGTGCTAGCAAACACTGGCATGTTGCCTCCACCACCTCCTTGTTCATTCGATAGTAACCAGATCTGCAAAAAAAAAATAAATAAATAAAAAAAAAAAAATAAAACAAATAAATAAATAAGTAAATAAGTAAATTAATAAATTAAATAAATAACACAAATTATCATTTTCATCATTTTTTTCTCTGTTACTTTCACACATCCTCTAGAATCTTTCTTTTCTGCTTGAATTTTCTTCCCCAAATGACATTGTGTTCATAAAAACTTGTGACAAATTCTTCTTGAGGACTGTGTATCTCACTGTTTGTTATGTGCTATAAGTCATCTTATAGTTATCTTACCACAAACTGGAATTTTTAAGAGATGTATGGTATTTATGAAAAGATTAAAGCAATAGCTCTATTACCAAAGCAACTTCATGGCTTCTTTGATATCCTGCAAAAACTACTATGGCTCCTCAGATGCTCTTTTCCTGCTACAAGTGGGCCAACATTTCTTAGGTTTAAAATTTGTCTTGAAGTACTCAAGTAATGCTTACTTTGAAGTGGTAGGAAGAATCATTTTATTGGGTGAGTGATGTGAGAATGAAGGTAATTTTGATTTAACGGCCTTCTGCTGATTGACCCGTGCTTCAGCACATTTGGCCAGCTGCATCAGTCCCTTCCTCTCCAGTGCTGGTGTCATGTCCACATTCTTGCAGCAGCCACACACTTGCACATGTTGGAGCATGGGATCTTGGCCTGCAAATAATCACATATTAGTTAAATGATAAAATGGTGCAAGTAATTACTATATATTTTGTTTGTGGCAGGTAAAAGATGCCTTTTGTATCTACAAAATATTGACAGCAACAAAACAAATACCACCTATGCATTTACTAAAAATAATCCATAAAAATACACTTACCTCATAACATTCACAGTAGTTCTTCAGGCACCCAGACCGCTTACAGTTGCAGCCTTTGTTGTGTCTCCTTTCATTATCGCTTCCACCTTTGCCAATCTTTGGCCGGAAAGCTTGGGGATTTCTATCCAAACATGCCTTTGATTGCTTTCTGTCTATCCTCCTCATGATTTAAATTGTTGAAACAGTTTGCACAATTACAGTTGTTGCAAAATTCTCCATTTGCAAAGCAATCACAGTATCTAAGGAAGAAAGAAAAGGTCACTTCAGTACATGCAAAATAGCCTCCATTTCACCACATGCTGACGAACCACCAATGTGGGAAAACAGTTTACTCATACATTCTCAAAATGGGTACTGGTGTATTGATAGGAAAGGACTCAATGAGCTTTTTTGTAGTTCTGACGTCAAGAAGGAAGGCATGAAGAGGATATGGTGGAGGGGAGCTTTTTTTAAAGTAAGCAAGAATACTCACAATTTAAGACACTGGCTCTTTTTACAGTTGCAAGGTTTTCTTGGTCTGATCCCATTTGCATCAATGATTGTGCGAGAAGGCTGTGGCTTTGTGGTGTGTGGGATGATGGTTCCTGGAGGAATCTGGTTTGATGCTTGAATTGTGCTGTTGCTTGTAGTGTTTGACTGAAGCTATAACATAGCAGAATTTAATTTAAACTTTATCCTATGTTAGGTAACAATTTTGAAATATTTTGTTGTTGTTTTCTTCATGATGAAGAGTGCACCAGAAATTACAGAGACGCAATAAAACATCTCCCAAATACGAGGTCCACCAGAAGCAGGATGTACCAGTATGTCACCTGCCACCTAAGTGTTAATATGATAGCTTGGTGTAAGTGACAACTGCAGTGTGAGCACCAAGGTACCTGTGACATGTAGTGAGCTGGGATCATAACCACTGAACCTGGCTGGGTGTTGGAAAGGACTCCTGGGGGCAGGGCAGAGGCTGGGAGGGTCAGGTTGGTCTGAGGCATCCCACCTGACACATTGGACGAGCCTGAGCCGGACACTGGGATGATCACCCGCTGCTTGTTCCCCTGCATAGGAGTGGTGAGGGGATTAAGACTGAAGTTACTTGAAGCAATTTAATTCAACATGAGAAAAAATTACATGTACACCAACTCATCATTTATTTGGTTCTACTATTTCAAAGGGGGAATTAGTTTCAACTAGAGGTGCATGCCAAGTATACAGTACTGTAACCATCCTACCCATGGCTAGTTACCTGCCATGTGTACTGCTACATACCATACCAACACTGCCATCACAGCATGGTAATCATAACAGTAAGAGCAAAGTCAAACTTACAGTCTGATTGGGAGCAATGGGCATAGCCTTAATTTTGACCTTACCCTCCTATTAGCACCTTCAACTTCACTCATATGCACTTTCTTTACAAACTCTTTGCTCTTCATCTCAATATAGCCATACCATGTCTGTGTGTTCCTCTTCACCCATTTCACCACTCCACAACTTATACAGCATCCACACTTGCTCATGCCACATCTCATACACATTCTCATTGACCTCAGCCACCCATCTTGTCACTGCACATGCCCCATTCAGACAGCTTGTTACCACATTACACACTCTTGATTCTTGTGCCATTCCTACATTAACTAATTATTCAACCAACAAAAATCAAATTAAAATGTTAACAATAACAATTAAAAAAAAAAAAACCTTATTGGAGAGAACTTGCACATTTTGCTGCTGTGCTGTCAGTTGCTGCACTTGATTGGCTGGAATCTTGATGACCTGCTGTCCCCCAGAAGTGACAATCTGGCCACTCCGGACGGTGCTCACTGTCCCCTAAGGAAGACACCAGACACTTGCTTCCCCTTCAACAGCACATCACTCTCCCAACTCTCCCTTTCCCACTATCAACTCAAAACTTACATTTCTCTCTCTTACAAATAATTTAATTTACATCCCTGTCCCAGTTTGACATGCACATCTCTTTCACAGCTTCAACTTTCCCTCATGGTGCTGCAAACATTGCCATAATGAAACAAGCACAGCCACACAACACTACTCACCTGTCCAGGTTGAGGAATATTGCTCTTTATGACAATCTTCTGAGGACTTGAAAGAATGTTCCTCACAGCTCCACCACTGCTCACTTGAGTTAAAATCTGCAAAGACAGTGTCCAGATACAACTCTAAGCACCTCAGTTAAACTGTTGGCATGAGAATACACAGGATATCAGATAGTCCTTCTGTGTCAACAAAGTATTAAGTGAGGGCAACATTTTGTGAAATACAGAAATTGCTGGATGACAACATTTATGATGAATTCCTGGCTGAAAAAAGTACACACAGCATACATTCTAATAATGAACAGTGAGTGGAAGTCACTCACACGTTCATTTTTACATATATGTAGATACAGATTATAATCTCTTAGATGACTTAAGGGAGTCATAATTTTAGTGTATCTGTTGTAACCCAAGAATCACCAAGAAGAAATCAAACACATGAGCTATCACCACCCTGACAGATGAGAGATGAGATGTGACCATCGAGATCAACATGCGGCAAGTCATCACAAGACTAACAGACCCAGAGAACAGCAGTAGATTACAAGAAGAGGTACCAAGGTGGCTGTCACAAAATTAGTACACAAGGGAAACAGAGGTCACCAGCAGCAAATGACATGGACAAGATGGACAGCTGGCACAACATATGAAACGCTGCCTCCTTGTTCCTTATTAGATGTGATTTACCAAAGTTACTAAAAATTTAAAAAAATGGAAAAATAAACCATGATTGAAGTCTGAGAAGATAAATCTAGTTACTTGAAAAATTAGGGAAAAAACAAGATCGTGCAATATGGAAGCATGACATACCTAAATATTAATCTCAACTCCTCAAATACGAAGAAGCAATATAAATAATGATGAATGTCGGATGCATCCACTGACGACTCTCTACTTGATGCTTACATAACTTGTTTCTAGGATGGTTAGAAAATTCAACAAATGATTACACTATTAACTGCACTTTAGGATGGCTGGCACTTAGCCACCAGTCACAGGCAGCCATTCATACCATTCATAGCCAAGCAACACACAATCCTGCACCATAACAATGTTTAGAGGGATAAATGGTAATGTTGCTGAACTGATAATTAACAATGACAACTTATGTAGGGAATTACAGATAGAAGTTTGCTTAAATCTTGTATTCCTATGTATAAGAGTTTGCACAATAGCTTCTGCCCATCCTGCATGTAAAGCCTTGTTTGTAATATGTTGGCTAATAATGCACAATATTCCATCCCTTCATGAAAATGCATACAGCTTTTCTCTGTGACTAAAGATTCATAATTCTTATCATATATATTTTTAAAATGGAACCTCCAATAAGAAAAATATATTCACATACAGAAAATAGCATAAATATAGAAATAAGACTTAAAGAAGCACAAACAAGACAAAGGCTGGAGCTTGCTGATGAAACACACAATAATGGCAGCCCCTTATAGACAAGCAGGGAGGAAAGCAGCCACTGCCGGACAACCCACCTGCTGTGTGGAAGGAGGGGCTGGGGCAATTTTGGTGGGTGACTTGGAGGACACAGGGACCAACTTATTGGGACTCTTCACAGGGGACACTCCACCCATACTCACCCGCTGCACAACAATCTGCTGAACGGAGGCTACATTAACAACCGGTATCTTCCTCCTTGCACGGAGCTTCTTTCTTCGAATCTAATCTACAGAGATGCCTATTTCTGGCAATTCCCTTACAGGATGTGGATGGCCATGGCAAAAGTCTCCATCTGCACCTGTCCATGCACCTCATCCCTGCACTCTACTGTCCTACCACTCTCTTGTCCTTGCTCTCATATATTCTAACAATCTATCCTCACACTTTATTGGGGAATGTCTCCTTAATTGTATTCATCTTTACACTTTCTTTCCCTGTCTACTTTCAGACCTCTAAAGATTACCAACATAGCTTCTTGTAGTTGCAGAATGATATCCAGAATTCTGTTCAATTTTTCTGATGGCATTTGAGAGGGAAGCTGGAGCTACACCACAACTCCATTTACCTTTCTGGGATTTCTGATGCCTCACTTTTTCTGGAGATATCCCTTAATCACCTTATTATTATTATTCCTACCATAATTACATCTAGCTCTGATCTTCATCTTAGCTAAGTCTACTTCATCAAATGGAGGAAAATGAGTGCAGGGTGATGGTGTCATTCTGTTGGAGAGAGAGAGAGAGAGAGAGAGAGAGAGAGAGAGAGAGAGAGAGAGAGAGAGAGAGAGAGAGAGAGAGAGAGAGAGAGAGAGAGAGAGAGAGAGAGAGATGCTGCATCAAGACAAAACTCAGGTTCACCAGTGTTCCTTCCTGACTTTGTTTGGAGATTGGCCCTGTGGCTTGGAGGATGGCAAGAAGCCCACATGCTGTGCCTGCTGCAAGGTCAGCTTGGCAGGGGAGGCTGCAGTATTACCACTCTGGCTGGTGATGAGGCGCACCTGCTGGCTCCCAATGTTGCTCATGCCCCCGCCAGCCTGACTGCCGATGATCACCTTGGTCACCGTCTGCACAGGCAAGGCAGGCATGTCAGCATGTCAGTTGGAAACGTTTCTCTCACAGCTACATCATCACAAGTCCTATATGCTCTCAAACCAAAGAGGGTTTATGGTCAATCAGTTATGATTCACATTCTTCATAAAAGGGTAAAGGAAATCATCATTAACATTTTAAAGATTAGTACAGAAAAGTCCTGACTAATAAGCTGTACTTCCAGAGTATGTGCAAGAATCAACAAACCACAAGTCCCTGCATTAACTATATATCTATATAGCTTATCTCTATCACCATGTATCCTGTTATGAAGCTTTTTCTGTCTAGAGCTAAAGGGAACACTTCAAAGACTACAGACCACTCTCCTAAAACACGGCTTCCACTCACACCGCTGCTGTTGTGTGACTGGGTCTGCGATGACTGCTTGAACTGCACCGTCCGCACTGGGTGGGCCTGCGAGGTGACCACCATCTGCTGCCTCACTCCCCCACTGAGCTGAGATGTGTTCACCACCACCGGCTTGCTGTTGTTGCTGCTGCTAGGGCCCGACACTGTGCTCACCACCTGGCCGCCCGATGTGATGATTCGGTTGGCCATGGAACCAATAGAGATGTTATTCTGCTGAAATATATAAGTAAAAATTGGTCACCTTGCTTTTACTCCTGAGTTCCGTCTCATTGAGAAATATTACTAATTTCGATAAAACATTCAGAAATTTCTCCATTATTTGTTGGGTGCTGTAATTCCCACACTACTACTACATAAAATGTACAGTCAATACCTGACAGGTCCAGCCTGGATCTACTGATATACACATCAATATATTGGTATTGAGATGGCAAAGAAAAGCTGTCACACCTAATATAAATGATGGAATAAAAGTACAGAGAAGGCATCCTTAGTCCCTACATTCATGTGTTTCTGTCACCTTTTGCAACATCTAGCCATAATGTAAAAAACAGGGAGACTACTGCAAGTAAGGGTACAATGAAAAGATAGTAGGAATAAATAAGACACTACAGTAGCACTACAGAAGCAGCTGTAGCCTCACCTGGTTCTGCTGCAGAACTACAAACTGGCCCAAGCTGCTCTTTATGAGCTGTGGCGTCTCTGAAACTATCTGGGAGGAAGAGGAGTCACCCGAAGACACAGAAGCCAGCAGAGCCGAGGTGGTGGCAGCCTCACCGCCTGTGGACATCTCCTCTCCTGCCATGCCAATCAGCTCACCACCCTGTTGCAGCATGTCCATTTCACCTGTGCGGGAGAACCAAAAGTATGTAACACAAGGCAGACAATAGTGAGTGATACATTCCCTGATATTGCCTCCTGTGGATAGAGATCAAGGCCAACACACAATTACGTATAAGTGCTTGAAAGGACCATAAATTTATTTTTTTTGTCCTTGTATGGCCATGACAAATCTGCAGCTGATACTCACCAATGACCTGGTCATGGTCAGTGAGGGTGTTCACTTCCATTGGCTGGTGGTGAGCATGGGAGTCCAGCTGCTGAGACTCTTCCAGCACTCCGCTCTCTACACCCTCCACCTCCACAATGTTGCCCACTGTCACCCCATCAGAGATGAGCACTCCAGGAGTGTCCACCACCTGGGATCAACAAGTAGAGTAATAGTTAGGGATCACTAACAACACTAAGGGATCACTGTCTAAGAATAGTGTATAATGCATAGCAATTATAATACTTCTTGGCGTGCAGGATTTCAGCATGGTAAATACAATAACCTTGATCACTTGCCAGTTTTTAGAAATGTTAGAAATGTCAACTTCTGAGAAGTCTAGTAAAAAAAATTTGAGAATGATCTAGTACAGGATTTCAATACCCAACTTTGGTTGTATTCAATCTATCTCTCCAGTTCTTAGGCTTTTGTTGTATCTAATTCCTTATGATCTCAATCATGTCCTCTATTGGCAACTTATCTTTCACAAAATATTCAACACACTTTGCCACCACAATCATTGAAAAGAACCTGTTTTCCTCTCACCTACATCACTGCCCCAGCATCCTCTGACTACTGCTAGTAATACACCAAAAATAAGTGAAATCTGAAAGCTTGCCTCTGTAAGCAGTAATACTCACATGACCCTCAGTTGCCTCCTGCAGAGCCTTCAAGTCTGCCGGCTGGATGTTGCCCACAAGACTCTCTAGGTCTTGGGACGTCAGCTGGCTCGTCAGCTCCCCAAGTGCCGAGGCATCAATGAACACTGTGCTGCCCCCCCTCACTGCCATCTTTGTCTGTGGATGAGCAGGATCATAATCTTTGGCGATGTCACACACAAACACACCAACTACCAAACAAAGGGATAAATTGGATAAATATAGATACAAATGTAGCTCAGGCTCTGTACAGATAGGTACTAACACTTGTTCACCTTCCCAACTCATCATGTGACTAACACCTCTAAACTCCAATCAAGTCAAAGGGTGCATTATTGCCAATATGGCTGAATAAATTACAAGATCTCATACATCTTTAAGATGCATGTTATTGTTCGGGAGGTGCTGTGGTGAATAGGACAGACAGTGAGAGCAATGAAAGTGCACTTGGAATGTGTGGCATGTCAGTAAAATGTGACAAAAATGCCAACAAAATTAGAAGAAAAAGGCCCACTGAGGTGCCAGTCCCTAAACAGTCAGAAATGATCATGAAAACTGGAGGATAAGTGTCTCAAAACCTCCCTCAAGTCATAAGGAGGAAAGACAGAAGTAGAAAGGGAGTTCCAGAATTTACCAGAAAAGGAAATGAATGATTGAGAATACTGGTTAACACTTGCAATTGAGAGGTGGATAGAATAGGGATGAGAGAAAGTAGAAAGTTTTATGAAGTGAGGCTGCAGGAGGGGAGGAGGCATGCAGTTAGCAAGATCAGAAGAGCAGTTAGCATGAAAATAGTGGTACAAGATAGCAAGAGACACAATATTGTGGCAAAAAGAGAGAGAGATTGCAAAGTCTGTTACAGTGTTATGAGTGGAACTCCCCATACATGTAAGGCATACTCCTTACATGGATGGATAAGGTCCCTGTACAGAATCAGCAATTGGAGGAGATAAGAAAAAAAACTGGCTTAACTTTATAGAAGCTGTTTTAGCTAGAAATAAGACATAAAGTTTCCAGTTTATATTATAAGTAAAGGATAGACTGAAGATGTTCAGTGTAGAAGAAGGGGACAGTTGAGAGTCAATGAAGAAGAGAAGATAGCTATCTAGAAGGTAGCATCATGTCGATGTTGAGGAGGAGGAGGAGGAGGAGGAGGAGGAGGAGGAGGAGGAGGAGGAGGAGGAGGAGGACGACAAAGATGAGGAAGAGGAAGAGGAAGAGGAAGAGGAGGAGGAGGATGAAAAGCATGGATACAAGAGCAAGTTATGTCATTGCCTACAAAGATGCAACATCCAGCTCTGGATTAAAAATGAATATGGAGAAAATAGGAGGGAACAGAGAAGGAGCTACTGTCAGTTGGCTCAGACACCTGCATTTTGGTGACGAAAAGAAGATGAGGCTTATTAGAGGGGAGGTGGTGTTCTACAGATTGAAAATTAGATAAGGCGGCAAATGCTGCATAAATTAATGAAGAAAAAGTTGAGTAGGGTGTCAAGACACTTAGGTTCGATACCTGAAGAAGAGTCCGACCTGGGGACATTTGTGGTCTCCTTCCCAGACAGGGACTCCAAAGCTTGTGTAAGAGCCACCATCATAAATTTTGAATTCTGAGTGAAGGGTGTCTGCATATTAGGTACATGTAGAGTTGTGTGAAGGGAGAGAGTTGTCTTTAGAGGGCAGGGTGTGACTGGCCCCTTGCACTGTGAGTCACAAATGGAAACATTCAGTGTGGTCACAGCTGGGTCACTGGAAAGTTTACAGCATCCCTGATCCACAACACTGGGAGTGATTATCATTTTGGCATGTGTCAGAGGAGGAAGACAATATAAAATAGAACAGTGCTGGAATACCTATCTGAAAGAGAGACACCTTCACTTAAACCCCTAATACTTGCATGCTAGATACTCTACACTGACAAAAAACAACTCAGGGCAACATCACTATACCTTACACTACACGTAAAACAGCCGACCATCGCTGGGAGAGGCAGGATGATGCGGGAATTTAACGATAATACGAGCACAGGGTCAGGAACACACGCGGTGAGGAGCAGGAAGGAAAGTGAACGGAATGTGGCCTTGGTACTGTCTCATTTGTTCGGAATGTGCGCGAACCAGATGCGTGAGTCTTCTACAGGCGATTTCAATGCAACTAAGGATCATGAAGTGCTGTAGGTGGAATATAAGGGTGAAGTGGTTATCTGAGTGAGGTTTAGGTGAGTTTTTGAGTTTGTATAGGTGGGAAAGACGAGCTGCTGTGAGTTTTAATTAGTGTTTCGAAGCTTCAGTCGAGACAAAAGGTACACGTTGCCGGAGGAAGGATAATACTTAAAATATTCATACTTCCTCACCTTATCTTACTTACTCACTGACTCAGCTCATATTTAATGTTGTGTAATGTAATGCGGGGATGATAGTAAGGTCAATGTTGATGTTGTCTTTGTTGTGGAGTAATTTATTGTGCATTATTCTTGTTCGTCTGTCCGCTCTCTGGTGACTCAAAGACAGCCTATCATCTCCCTGCATTTTTCTCGTGCCCCGTTCCTCTCTCCTCTGCTCCTCACTCTCCCCATCTCTCCTACCTCCATCCACTCTCCCCCTCCCGTCACCTACCCCCTCATCTCCCGGTCCTCTTAGCTACTTCCGCTCTCTAGATAGATAGATAAAGAAGTAGACAGACATACAACTAGAAAGACAGACATAGACGAAAGATAGATAGACAGACAGACAGACAACTAGCAAGATACAGAAAAATAGACTGGTAAATAATGAAGGGTTCTGCTGTAGAAGGTGAGACGCAGAGGGGTGAAGGAGGCACTGAAAACCCAGCTATCACCCACACTCTCCTGTACCACGACAGCCAGCTAGTGTAGAGAAAATGTGGAGAAACAAAGTATAAAGGAGCGTTTTACTTTAACATTCACCTTCAGAACAACACTTTGACGAGTCCTTTGAAAACCAACATGCCAAAGAGAACCAGGTCCACTTCTTTCTCTGAGGACCCGAGTACCTCACCGCCCTCGTCCTCTTCCACGACCATCTCTCCCCCGACGTGGCCCATGAGGCCAGAGGATGAGGGGTATATGGTCTTCTTCCAGAGGCGGGACGACTGGGCCGAATGGCGACCTACGCGGGTCTGGTACGTCTCCTCCGAGGGCGTGCAGGCGCTGGTGGGGCAGTGGAGTAACGCAGTGAAGTGGCCGCCCAATGGAGTGGCCTGGTGGATCAGTCTCCTTTCCTCGTCCAGCGGCGTGATGGGCGATCGGACTCCCTCACATGAAGACTCGATTCCTTTAACTTCGGATTCAGTTCCCCAAAATTCGGATTCGATTCCTCAAAATTCGGATTCGATTCCCTCTAACTCGGACTCGTCCCCCTTAAACGCAAACTCGACTCCCTTAAATTCAGATTCGGTGTCCTTTGACTCTGACTCGATTCACTTAACCTCAGACTCGACTCCTTTAAAACTGTTCTCAATCCCCTTTAGCCTGAACCTGAGGCTGTGTAGGGAAGAGGACAGCGTCATCATAGTGCGCTCAGAAGATGATGATGAGGAGCCACCGAAGAAGAGGCCCCGCTACTCATAAAGGTGAATGAGTGGACAGGTGAACAGAATAGCACAGGTGGGTGGAACAGGTGGACAGGACAGGTGGATAGGACAGGTGAACAGAACAGAACAGAAGGATAGAACAGGTGCATAGGTCAAGAAAATGATACAAGTGGATTAAATAGGACAAGTGGATAGAATAAGTTAGGTTAATAGGACAGGTGAACAGGTGTGAGCGTCCATTAGGTCCCCTCAGGTACAGATAATTACAGGTTTTGCTTACACTTCTTTCTTCCATCTCCGTTTCTCTATCTGTATTTTAATTAAGTTTTGTAATATCATCTCGTAAGGAAAGTTTGTATTTTACTTCATGAGCATAAAAACTACTTCTTATTTCCCTTAATTTCTTATTGATGAGAATTTTAATTGTTGTTTTATCATTATAGATAGGAACATTAATTTACAGGAGGAAAAGAAGGAGGAAGAGGGCTAATGAGAAGATGAGAAAAGGAAGAAAGGGCAATGAGGAAGAGAGGATATTTGGGATGTGAGAGCGAAAATGGTAGAAGAGAGAAGCGAGAAAAACTGATGAGAAGGGAAGTGATGGAAGGAGAAGATGTGATTGGGAAGAGGGAAAGGAGGGGTAAAGGGGGAGAGGGGAGTCGGGAGGGAGAAAGCCTTATGAGGGAGGTGAGGGGAAGTGGAAGGAAGGAAATGTGAGAGAGATTGAGGGAGAGAGGAAGAGAAAGAAGAGAAGGAAGTGGAGTTGCGTGGAGTCATTTCCTTCACTTCCACACACACACACACACACACACACACACACACACACACACAGACAGGGAAAGTCCTCATGTTTTAATTACTTCTTCTCTCATTACTGTTATCGAGGAGGTGAGAAGGGAAGGAAGAGGGGACAGTAGAGAAAGGGGAGGAAAAGAGGGGAAGGGAGGGGAGATAGCAAAAGGGAGAGGGAAGGAAGAAGGGTGAGTGTTAAGGTTTAGTGGTGAAAGTAGTAGTAGTAGTAGTAGTAGTAGTAGTAGTAGTAGTAGTAGGAGGAGGAGGAGGAGGAGGAGGAGGAGGAGGAGGAGGACCATTTCAACATCAGGTTTCATCTCATTTCACCTTGTCTATATCCTCCTCCTCCTTCTCCTCCTCCTCCTCCTGCTCCTGCTCCTCCTCCTCCACCTCTTCCTCATCTTCCTTCTCTTCAGTGTCAGCGCGAGTCTTTTTACATTCCACCTAACCACCAATCCTCCTCCTCCTCCTCCTCCTCCTCCTCGCAGCATCTCTGTACAAACGTCAGCAGTCTAGATAATATGCAAACTTCCCTGACTCCAATTTGTCTTAACTTTGTCCATTTGTCCGTCAGTTTCCTGCGGCTGCCTCCTCCTCCTCCTCCTCCTCCTCCTCCTCCTCCTCCTCCTCTCTCTCTCTCTCTCTCTCCCTCTCTCTCTCTCTGCCACTCAATTTCTTGCTTCTACCTACCGACCGCATGGGAGGGTGAAAGAGAGGGTTGGAATTCTCTCTCTCTCTCTCTCTCTCTCTCTCTCTCTCCTTCCACCACCTGTATCTCCCTCCCTTCCCTCCTTCCCATCAATCTTCATTCCATCTCTCCTCTCTCCTCTCTCCTCCTCCTCCATCCCTTCCTCCTCCTCCTCCTCCTCCTCCTATCATTCTCCTTGTTCTTCTTTTCAGAGCAATAAGGAGTAGTTTCCCTTTTCCCTTCTTTTCCCCTTCTGCCCTTTGCTTAGTAACTTAAGGAGGGATGAGTTGAGGGAACAGGATGCCAAAAATTAAGGAGAATTTAAAGGGAATTAAGGAGTGAGGGGAAAATTGTTCGAAATATGTAAATGGAAAGGAGTGATGGGAATGAGAGGGGAGTGAGAGGGGAGTGAGGGGAGGTAGTAGAGGTTTGGAATCGACAAACACAGAGCCGCCCACACCACAAATGTCATGGGAGAGGGGAGTGAGAGGGGAAGAGAGAGGGGAAAGGGGAAGGAGAGGGGAATGACCAGGAGATAACTCCATAGTGCTGTTCCCCTCTCCCCTCTCCCCTCTCCCTCCTGCTCCCGTCTTTTCCTCCTCTCTTCTTTCTTCTCCCTTTGCTCTTCCCCTCACCCAAATCTTTCCCCTCGCCTTCACCTCTTCGTGTGTGTGTGTGTGTGTGTGTGTGTGTGTGTGTGTGTGTGTGTGTGTGTGTGTGTGTGTGTGTGCTTGAACCAAACACCTACACGTCTTAATTTTTTTCCTATCCCAGTAACTAATAAATGCATCTGACCTTTCCCCACATTTTTCCCCTCATCTCCTCCCCTCACCCCATCACCAAGCTTTTTCCTCTTTCTCATTATTAAGACATGCCAACAATACCGTCAAAATTCCCCCACTTCCTCCTCCCCACTTACCATCATTCCTCTTTCCCTCTTTCATCTTCCTCCCCCCTTCTCTCTCTCTCTCTCTCTCTCTCTCTCTCTCTCTCTCTCTCTCTCTCTCTCTCTCTCTCCCCTCGCCAGCATTGTCCCGGGGAGCTTGAGACACTCCAGGCGCCTAGTTAAGGAGAGAGAACAGGTGAGTTATGAGTGAGGGGAGAGGTGAGGGGAGAGGGAGAGGGGAGACAGAGGGGAATAGGTAAGAAGGACGACAGGGAGAGAGAGGGGAAGGAAAGGATAAAAGGCAATAAAGAGATGATTATGATGATGGCAAAACCAGGTGAGAAAATAAGGGGAAAGTGAGGGGAATTGAGAGTATGAGGGGGAAATATGAAAGTGAATTGAAGGTGATGGAAAAATAAAGTTAAAATAAAAGGAAACAAGGAAAAAAGAGGGAAATTTAACAAAGAAAGGGGAAAAGGAGAAATGTAAAAAAAAAAGTTACAGAAAAGATGGTGAGAAGGAAAGTGAGGGGAAAAAAGAAGATGGGCGAGGAAAAATGAGAGGGGGAAAAAGATGAGAGGACAAATGAGAGAGGAAACTGAGAGGAAAATTATGATATGTAGTAATAAACGTGGAGGGAAAGTTTTATATATATCCTCTCTCTCTCTCTCTCTCTCTCTCTCTCTCTCTCTCTCTCTCTCTCTCTCTCTCTCTCTCTCTCTCTCCATAGGGTAAGTAGAAAACTGCTCCTTCCCTCACTTTTACCTCCATCTTTCTCGACTAAATCCCTCCTGATTCCCTCCTTTCCTCCTTCCCTCTTCCTAACTCTTTCTCAGCACCTCCTCATCCCTCCCTTCCTCCTCTTCCTCCCTCTCTTCCTCTCCTTCTCTACCTGCCTCTTCTCCCTCTCTTCACGATTACTACTATAATCCCCTCTTCTCTCTCTCTCTCTCTCTCTCTCTCTCTCTCTCTCTCTCTCTCTCTCTCTCTCTCTCTCTCTCTCTCTGTGGAAGAAAAGGAATGAAAAGAGCAAAAAAGTAAACAAAGGAACAGAAATTAAAGAAACGAAGAAATACAAAGGAAAAATCAGAGAGAGAGAGAGAGAGAGAGAGAGAGAGAGAGAGAAGGTATAAGAACATAAGAACATAAGAAATAAGGGAAGCTGCAAAAAGCGACCAGGCTTACACGTGGCAGTCCCTGTATGAAACACACCTACCTATTTCCATCTGCTATCCCAATCCATAAACTTGTCTAATCTTCTCTTAAAGCTCTCTAGTGTCCTAGCACTAACAACATGATTACTGAGTCCGTTCCACTCATCTACCACTCTATTTGAGAACCAATTTTTTCCTATCTCCTTCCTAAACCTAAATTTTTCAAGCTTGAACCCGTTATTTCTTGTTCTACCCTGGTTGCTGATCCTAAGAATTTTGCTTACATCTCCCTTGTTAAAACCCTTATACCACTTAAAGACTTCTATCAGGTCCCCTCTTAACCTACGTCTCTCTAAAGAATGTAAATTTAACAGCTTCAACCTCGCCTCGTAAGGAATACTCCTCATCCCCTGTATCCTTTTAGTCATTCTCCTCTGTACTGATTCTAATAGACCTATATCTTTCCTGTAATGTGGGGACCAGAACTGCACAGCGTAGTCTAGATGAGGTCTGACCAGCGCCAAGTATAACTTTAATATTACTTCCGGCCTTCT
The DNA here is from genome assembly GCF_035594125.1 of Scylla paramamosain. Classification (NCBI taxonomy): domain Eukaryota; kingdom Metazoa; phylum Arthropoda; class Malacostraca; order Decapoda; family Portunidae; genus Scylla; species Scylla paramamosain. The sequence continues at coordinate 70,293 of NW_026973727.1, forward strand.
ACTTTTAACACTCCTAAAAATGAATCCTAGTACCCTATTTGCCTTGTTTCTGGCTTCTATGCATTGTTTCCCTAGACGGAGTTCAGAGCTAACTATAACTCCTAAATCTTTCTCGTACCCTGTACCTACCAGAGTTTGGTTGTCTAATGTGCACCTATTGTGTGGGTTTCCTCTACCTACGCTAAGCGCTTTGCATTTATTGATATTAAATTGCATTTGCCATCTATCCGTCCATGTGTGCTGCAATGTTAGGCTCCCATCACAATATATGCTCTGACAAATATTTGGTGTCACCGAAAACTTTGACGCTGAATGAACATCTTCTTTAGTATTTAAATACAGAAAATATTTCACGTTGAAAGGCACCAGTCTGGGAGGGAAGGGAGAGAGAGAGTGAGAGAGGAAGAGAAGGAGGGAGGTATTGAGGGAGGACAGTGTGACAAGCTGTGACAAGACAGGACTACCAACCCTTCCTACGTCTGTCACCGCCTGTGCATTTCTAGTATCTCTTTCTATACCTAACGCTCTCTCCTTTTCAATGGCCATGATGGAAGTTCTACAAGGCAGCATCAAACTCCTGACAGTCCTTCATACATCTGTCACCACTTGTGCGTACATTTCTCTACCTATAACGCTATCTCCTACACCTCTCCCAGTTGGATAGCCACGATGGGGAATTCTACAAGGCAGCATGAACTTCATGAAGGTACAAAAACAAGGGATTATCATTACTATAACAGGCCCAGATAATTTACAGTAAAGCCAGCTATTAGCAAATGTCTAATGGTTTCTTTACAGTGTGGTTTGCCAGTGGGTTAGAAACAATTAATTTAACGATTTGTCACCTCAACTCACACCATAGCTGCCATTTTCTTAGCGTGATGTTTTCTTGTTGTTTTTGTTTTCATAAAAGTTTCTATGTGGAATAACTCAGCCCAGTGGATACACGTAGCACCTCGTTACGTTTTCTGAGACAAAATGTGGTATGCAGGAAAAAGAAATGTGTGGTTTCAGTGCTTGGTTTATTTTATTTCTGTGGAGTGTAGGTTTGATATCGTCGTGCAACATGCGATGAAACCAGTGTTCAGTTTGAGTGCGGTTGAAAATTGTTATGCAAACACTGTTTATTTAGTGTCAGTGTACGTCGCTCTCTCTCTCTCTCTCTCTCTCTCTCTCTCTCTCTCTCTCTCTCTCTCTCTCTCTCTCTCTCTCTCTCTGCTAGCAGATATTTCCCCATCTATATAATCAGGAATTAACAGAGGAACGGAAAAACACCCGATGGAGAGAGAGAGAGAGAGAGAGAGAGAGAGAGAGAGAGAGAGAGAGAGAGAGAGAGAGAGAGAGAGAGAGAGACGAATTTACTTTAACGTAGCTTCATTTCCGTCATAATATCATTACCTTCGTTATCAAAAAAAATTTTATCTTGTCTTGACAACTCTGAGATGTATGCTTGACACTGTGTGTGTGTGTGTGTGTGTGTGTGTGTGTGTCTGTGTGTGTGTTCTGGATCTGTGTGTACTTTGGAATAATGTTTGGTGTTAGGTATTGAAAGCTTTGACGTGGTAGATGACAGATGACTTTTGTTTGAGTTAATTCGTGCAGACATTGTGCTTCCAAGCCTAGGACGAGCGTGTGTGGGAGTAGGAGGGTAGGAGGGAAAGGGGAAGGGTAGGACGGGGGATCATAGTGGAGCAAAGGACTAGACAGGACATATATATATATATATATATATATATATATATATATATATATATATATATATATATATATATATATATATATATATATATATATATATATATATATATATATATATATATGTGTGTGTGTGTGTGTGTGTGTGTGTGTGTGTTTTGGGTCAGTTTCATGTTTCAATATATATACTTTTGACACTGCCATATGAATGTATGTATGTATGTATATGTATGTATTGCATGTATGTATATCCTTTATCTGTAATCATACATTTACAGATAAACGTTCACCTTCCGCAGGTATGTCGTGGTGGAAGAGTTGGTAGCCCTGCACATGTCCATCCGAGAATTACGTCACAGGTGGGCACAAGCCGCAGTCATTCGCCGGCGCCTCCCTGCAGTCTCAGGTAGCAGCGGCGATGCGTAGTGCTGTTGCTTTGTACTGAGTGAGCGTGAAAGAACCCTCGTGACGATATATGGTGATGGACGTGTGGGCCTTTACGTTGTGGAAACAGAAGGTGAGATTTGTCTTGATTTCCACCGTAGTATGAGTTAAATTGAGGTGAAGGAGTGAGAACTATGCGGGTAGTTAGTGGGTAGGCTTGTTTGGTAACGTCTTGTCTGGACTCTTGAAGCTCTCTGGGAGTTGTAATTAATGTTAATGCTTTGTTGCTTATTAAACTTAATGATCCCAGAGGCAATATCGTACATGTGCAAGGTAGGTGTGATTGCAGGGAGTGGTGTTACGTTGGAAGTAGGGGGCAGGAAGAAAACCCACACGCACGCTCTCTAGCTGTATTTCACGAAGGCGAGTAAACAGCAATACATATAGGAAATATAGGCGGACAGGCGTACAGGTGAAAGTAGGCAGACATGGGCATGAGAGGTCAGGCGCGCAACTGCTCTCTGGCTTCCCTGTTTCGGCAGGTTCGTAAATCACCTCGCACACCCTCGCTTCCCCCACCTCCACGTGAATCCACTCATTACATACATACTTATCAAGCAATTACAACGTCACTGAGTACAAATCGGGCATAGTATTCTGGTCGTTACAATGGGAAAACAGTGGTGGTGGTGACTATCGGAAGAGCGAAGTGACGGAACAAGCGGTAGCGGACAGGAGTACCAACCTTTGCGATACGTCTGTGCTCTGCTTCCTTTTTCAATTTCGTATATTCTATTTCAGTGTGTCTTAAACGATGTTCTGCCGTACCACTCACTACTGTATTTAGTCGTTTCATTCATTTTGTTGTTCAGAGTGAAGAAGATTGTAAAAATGTACTTTTAAGGCATTACAATATTTGCCAGCGCTGAATCGTATTTCGGATATGTTGGCACCCTTAAATGTCGATGCAAATATAACACGTAGGTAATAAGACTAATGGAATTCTGCCATAAGTACTGCTTATTTGCTATGTGTGAAGTGACAGAAGCACGTGCAAATCTTATTCTGAATCTCTACTTTCGAAATAAAAGATACGTGTTCATGCTGATTAAAGTGGGAGAGAGGAAAGGGAGGAGAAGGATAGAAGGATCTCGTCTCCTCGACTTTTAAAGCTCCCTCCCTCTGGCTCGTTACTTTGTGGTGTTTATTCGATGTTTGTTCAGTTTAACTGTTCCATTGGCATTATCTATTAAGTAAGGAAGATACTATAGCAGTGGTGTAGTACTGATTGATCTGATGGTGGTTATCTATGCTAGTGGAGAACCACCTGCGCAGTAACTGTTCCCCTCAACAAGTCTCATTTTAGCGTAAATCAGATTATGTCACGATTGCGTTGTTGATGAATGGATATCCGCACTCTCTTCTCCTCTTATTTTCCATTCCATTTCGACAGTACCTTTTGTAGAGGACGGTGATGTCTTGGGGTGTGTTGGCAGCGGTGCGAGTCGCCATCATGGCTGACGTCATCAAGTCTGCTGGGGAGAAAAATAATTGCTGCTTCGCTGTTTTTTTTTTTTTTATTCCACTAACTTATTACTTATTATTTGTGGAAATATAAATTATTTATGTGGAAATAGAAGTGGAGAGAGAGAGAGAGAGAGAGAGAGAGAGAGAGAGAGAGAGAGAGAGAGAGAGAGAGAGAGAGAGAGAGAGAGAGAGAGAGAGAGAGAGAGAGAGAGAGAGAGAGAGTGTGTGTGAGTGTGTGTGTGTGTGTGTACTATCCTCAACCGTATCAAATACTCTGTTCAGTAATCCACCTACATTATCCTGAATCCCCCGCCACACATTACTGTACACACAAGTTCAATTTTCTCTTAATGGAGTGGAGTGAGAGTAAACAGTGAGGTGGAACTTGTAACGTGGCCTTGCTGGGTAGTGGACAGTGGACACCCTGCTGAGTGGCGCTTGATGGGGTGACTGTCTCTCTCTCTCTCTCTCTCTCTCTCTCTCTCTCTCTCTCTCTCTCTCTCTCTCTCTCTCTCTCTCTCTCTCTCTCTCATATTTATATTAGAAGAATCCAACTTTGGGAATGAGAATAGTTCGTTATTTTTTTTTCGTGTTTCTAGTATTTTATTTATGTGGATTTTACTTGAGTTAATTTAATGTCGCTTTGGTCATCTATTTGTGGAAATTTATTTTGTGGAAGTGTGAGGAAGAAGAACAAGCTTATTAATTTAAGAAGGATATTGAAAGCCAGTCATTCTTCCCCTTTCGTGTGATTTTGATATACTTAATCCTTATAACGACTTGCTTATATTGGAGGTTCAGCCTTGCATCATAAGCTTGGAAAGATCAATTATGCAAAGGAGGGAGAGGAATATAATATTAGTTTGGATGCTAGCAGTGACTGATTGTCTTTACCTAATCCTTGTAATTTCAACACTTGGTGATGTTCATACTGGTATGATGTCTTCAATGAATCTTACAGGAGGTCAGAAGTGCTTGCAATGGGATATGACTAGGAAATCTTACAGTATTAAAGTGGTATATTTTTTAATGCTTTCTCAAATACACTTGTTTTACAGAGAACAAGAATGGTGCCTCATATTTTTTAGAACACTTGCGTCAAGGTGATCACGATTAGTACCTTTCAGAGAAGAACAGGGAACAGGGAAAGTAGTTAGGAAGTTACGTATAGTTTGGATGGTGTTGACAGTAGTAGCTATACGTGATGCAGAAAGGCAGGACATTTTTTACGGATATGGTGATAATAGGGAATGGGAGAAACGAGGTCACGTGGGTCATTTTGGAAAGTGGAAAGTAGGTCAAATAAGACAAAGATTCTAGAAAACGGCAGACATTGAAAAAAAAAAGAAAATATTGGCCAGAGTATTCATCTGCTGCTGCTGCGGTACTAAAAAAAAAAAATGAAAAGCAAAGTTGAGCTTGTTATCGTCACACAAAAGCAGAGGGCTCCAGGACGAGACCCTTGTGTTTGTAAGAGTTAAGAAATATAAGTGATCCTCGTAATTAATTCAGTGAGGGTCGTTAGTCTGCCAAAACATGCGGGAGTGAGCACCTGATTAGCCTTGGTAATACGATGATTGGCTGCCGAATAACTCGCCTGTTTAATTCATTCCGTTCGTGCCGCCATCACCACGTGTAGTGCACATGTGGGGAGTCCTGGTGCACTAATTACCATGAGAGAGAGAGAGAGAGAGAGAGAGAGAGAGAGAGAGAGAGAGAGAGAGAGAGAGAGAGAGAGAGAGAGAGAGCAAGCTGTTATTATTATACTCGGAAGCTTAAATATCCTAGTGTAGAGGGGTACTGACCTTCTGTGATTGCCTTTTTAGCGTGCCTCAGCATCAGTGTTTGGTGGTCCCAGCCACCGGCAGTGTGTTGAGACTTAAAAGTGTCCAGGTAACGATGAATTATTTATGGGTCAATATTAAAAAAAAACTTTTTTTATTTGCTTTTCATTCTCTTAGTTGAGGGGCGGGGAACACTTAATGGGTGGATGACCACCATCAGGGCCGCCATTCCACCGCATTCATGGCCACCCTACCCGCGCTCATCCAGTCACGTCCCCTTAGTGCAGCGCCCCTCATCTGTATGTATGCTGAAGAGACACGGAAAAATGAACACTCGTGTCTCTGTGAAATATTGTGCGCCATAAAGTCTCTTGTCCTCAACGGCTTTTTTTTTATTCCTTCTTATAATAATTATAGAAGAGTCCTCTTGCCACACATAAAACTGGGTATTCATGTATATTGTTACGGTAGGATCAGGAACGTGGAAATAAGGATATTTAACTCTGTGTGAAGTGTTGTGCTGACTAAAGTAGTGTGTAGTGCCTCATCAGATAGCAAGACAGTGTTGGAATGCTTCAGGGAGATAAGGGGAGGGGGGACGACAGGGATCCAGTATGCAGGAGGAGAGTATTAGGAACCGGAGCCAATGCAAACTTGTTATAGTCACCCTGGAGTGGATTCCAAGGAACGGCTGGTGGACTAAATAAAATTAATTCATATAAGACATAGCCATTGGGTTTTTTTTTCATGTTGGGAAGGATATTCACTACGATTACCGTATAAAACTGCAACACTTTTTTGTTTTTATCTTGCTACCAAAGCTGTCATTTGTTTACTGACTTACATAACACACTGTTGTTCAACTCTAGACTTTTAATTTTATTTATTTATTTTTTTTTTATTTTGTCGCTATGATTAAGTGGTTAAATTACGATTTGTTATTAAGGTACAAATGTATATTTGTTACTTCATCACCTGAGTGTGGAGTACAGGTGCATCACAACACCTCCCCACCTGTCACAGTACTTAACACAGGCATGTCTTCCACTAACCACAACAAAAAAAAGAAAAAGAAATAAGTAGATAAATAAAATGAATAAAAAAAGAGGAAGAAAAACGAACCAATTAATTGAAGCAGCCAGAGGCATTCGTGGAGACACAAGACACAGCGCAGTCTGACCCTGACCATTGTCACGCGAACAAAACTGGTGCATTTTTTACTTCAGTTTGAACTGCACCGAATGTGACATGTGGACAAGGACGGCCAGGGAGAACGTGTCCCCACTGAATCTGACTTGGATGAGGACGCACAACATTATCAAACATTTCTACGTCTTATCGCAACATTTCACAGGCTGTAGTAATAGTCATTGTAGTTTTCTAGGTCTTTATTGGGATTTTAATTATTATTTATTGGGATTTAATTATTATTTAACCCAAACTAATTATCAGTGTGGCCTTTGATAACAGGTCTGTGATTAAGCTTGTTCACTGCTTATGACACACAGCTTTGTATGATGAACTACTCTCTCATTTCCTTCCCTTCATTACATAATGGAAAAAAAAAATTCTTCTACTGTAATTTGCTGTCTTGTACATACGTATGTGATTATTAAAATTGTGTGCAGTACTTTGTGTTGCAAAGTTTAGCGCATTACAGTGAAAAAAAAAAAGATCTATTTTCTTTATCGTAGATGCCTGTTATAGTTACATACAGTGCTTTTTAGTGTCATAAACTGCAGCATTAACACAGTAAAATAGCCAAAGAAAACTCTCATAACTCACAAACACGAAGCAGCATGTACACACACGTTCCCCTTGCTCGTGCCGTGTCAGTGTGTGCATGTGATGGCGCGATGCATCTCCCACCAACCTGGACGCCACAGCCTCCTTATTTTTCATTACTGGCGCGTAGAGTGCGGGATAACTCACAGCTTGCAGGGGGAGATTGATGGCACCTGTATACAAGGTGGAAGATTATTAATTTTATACGCGTGGTATATTGACAGAGAATTTGTAGGTGGCGTGTTTAGTAGGTAAGAGAGAGAGAGAGAGAGAGAGAGAGAGAGAGAGAGAGAGAGAGAGAGAGAGAGAGAGAGAGAGAGAGAGAGAGAGAGAGAGAGAGAGAGAGATTAAATGAATGATACTTTGACACAACTACAAGATATGTTATCATTACCGCAGAGAGAGAGAGAGAGAGAGAGAGAGAGAGAGCCCCTGGGGAGCTGCACCAGCCCAGGTGCAGAACGTAGCACCATCAAAGACAGTTTCTGAACACATACATTGGCTGGTAGAACGAGTTTGTTACCGTGCAGCCAAGTGTTGAGGGCTGGACCAAGCAGCAGTTCAACACTGCAGTGAATGTATGGTTGCAACAGACAGACAGAGAGAGACTTTCAGATAGAAGGCATTAACAGTGACTTCTTTAGCCTAAATTGTTGTATGAAATATGTAAAGTATATGTACAGCAACTCTGTAAACACATATCATGTAGATTTGTATAAATAAAAAGAGAGAGAGAGAGAGAGAGAGAGAGAGAGAGAGAGAGAGAGAGAGAGAGAGAGAAAGAGGGTAATTCACATCATACTAAATGGAACGAATAATTTTCAGTATTCATAAACGTTGCTTGTTTTAGGAATAATTTCGTTGGCCAGTGGTTGTTATGTTTTGAGTTAATTCCCTCACCGTCAGTCACGTTCGCGCCAATGCTCCACTCAGAACACTTGTCCCTCTGTGCGTTCCCGGGGCGACAGTTGTTGGGTAGAGGGACGTGAGAAGACACGGGATTTCTCTTGCACGTTGAAAGCTTGGCTGATTGCAAGGACGGGGGATGGTAACATGAACTTGAATATTGCTTGTCCAGTAAATGGCATTAAATCTTACGTTCATTGTTCTTTGGGCCGTAATAAAAACATAGATATATATTCCTATAAAAGTAAAAAGAAAAAAGTATCAATGGTAACGATAAAACAAAATTCTAATGACAAAAGAAAAAATGAAAATAACTGTCCTATGAAGGGTAATTGAAGGCTTCAGTTAATTAGTTAATTTTCATACGAATAATAACGAACACTTAAACATTTTATACTATGAAAAAAAAAAGTCAAACTGAAAATTCATTGGCCTTTCGTTAATACGTCAAGTAAATTAGCCGGTTAATGAAAATATGATCGAGACAAAATACTTGAGCTCGATACTGGATTGCACTTGACGTGTCCATTATTTACCTGTGTTGCTCCTCTAATAAATATAAATCTTCAGGTAAAATAATATAATCATTTCTATACTGTACATATCAGAGAGAGAGAGAGAGAGAGAGAGAGAGAGAGAGAGAGAGAGAGAGAGAGAGAGAGAGAGAGAGAGAGAGAGTCCTTATATCAGGGTACAATCAAGTAAGGAAGTGACCGCGACCCAACCTGGCAAAAAAAAAAAAAATGTAAATGAACACACCTGATAAGATGCTTGACCCACTGTCACTCAAGACACGGCGGAAAAAAAAAAGAGGAAAACCCAACAATTTTCCAACAATACAGTGATTTCCCTTCATCGCTGTAGGGTTGGGTGAATGCCACTTCCTGATTTCAGCTTGACGAAATCATATCATACCTGGAGGAGAGAGAGAGAGAGAGAGAGAGAGAGAGAGAGAGAGAGAGAGAGAGAGAGAGAGAGAGAGAGAGAGAGAGAGAGAGAAGGGGGAAAGAGAGAGAGAAGGGGGAAAGAGAAAGGGGAGGGCGAGGGATTTAGAGAGAGAGAGAGAGAGAGAGAGAGAGAGAGAGAGAGAGAGAGAGAGAGAGAGAGAGAGAAATGAATAAAAATGGCATCGGAAGAAAGAAATAATCAGAGGAAAAGACAAGGGTGTTAAAGGAAAGAGAGAGAGAGAGAGAGAGAGAGAGAGAGAGAGAGAGAGAGAGAGAGAGAGAGAGAGAGAGAGAGAGAGAGAGAGAGAGAGAATGAGTGTGTGTGTGTGTGTGTGTGTGTGTGGACAGACGCAGCTTCATATGTGCATTGTGTTTACCAGTAGCTGCTCGAACATTTATTATAAGTCAGTGTTAATAAGGAAGCTCTGAGACACACGGCCTTTCATCAGGAGTCATTAGCCAGTCCCTCGCTGAAGTGGGATTTATCTAAGCGTGTGATGCATGTGACACTCAGCTCTTCAGTCACAAGTTGACGGTGTTCTTTTGGGAGCACTGAATGATTACTTAATGTCTAAGTCCATTATGCTTTGCTCTTCTGTTGGACCGGTTGACTGTTGAATGTCTAAGCTGAAGTTATTTTCGCCGATGCTCGCTGGATGGACTTTGTTGTATTGGGACATAATATCTGCTGAGTGTCGGCACAGTATTTTGATCTTGTGTGATTAGGTTACCTTCGTTATGCTAATGGTCGCATTCTTCCTGTGATTCAGTTTGTCTTTGCTGTGTGGTGCTGGTGGCGATGGTGGTTTCTGTCACAATTACCAACATTTTCTTCGCTTGGCCGGAGTGTCGTCTCCAAATCAAGCATGCCATCACCACTATTTAGCGATGTCAGGTTGTTTTAATATTAACTTCGTCTGACATTTTCTTACAAATTTACTATTCTCAGTAAGTGGCGTCTTGCCTCAGCTGTGCCTCCGTGCTGGCAGGGTGGCAGCGTGCTGACGAGTCCAAATGTTTTACACAGATTTTCGAAGATTTTTTTTCTTCTTGAACTTTACCACGTTTGTTCTTGAGTTCGTGTGTGTGCGTCCTTGAAATTAAATCCGTATTTCGTGGCCTGTGGTATTACTTTGCAATACATGACCCAACCGCTGTAAAAAAATCAATCGGTGTATCAATAAATCTACCTATCTACGTTTACTGTGAGGTACGACAACCTGCCCCACGCGTTGCGGTCACCCAGGAACAAATGCTTCAGTGAGTGAGTAGTGAGCAGAGTAATGTATCGTATACGAGTATTTGTAGTTATAAGGGGAGACTACAGTTATTTAAAAAAAACTGAACCAAAGCAATCGTGAGCAAGTGAGTGAAAGGTCGCTCCGCCATCTCCACAGAGCCGGTCGTGCAGTTGTGTGTGAATGTTATAAACAAGTGTGAAAGCTGCTGCAGTGAAGCTCCCAGCACTGTCCGTCAAGCCCCAGCAAACATTATGGCGTGGAAAGCGAGCGTTGGGTCTACACTTTCCAATCCCGCGCGTGACCGTCAAGTAATCTGTCCACTGACACACCGCGCCGACACGCTGCTTACCATGACGCCCTACACACCTTGACACGCTGCACATGACACACAGCATGTTGCGTCTGGCGCAGTGATGAGACCTTTCCCACTCTGAATAACTTCAGGGGGGTTGTTATCGCAATAGTAAAATGCAGCTGCAGGGTTTTTGTTCTCGGCAGTGAACAGCGTTAGGCGGCTTGCTCTGCGAATTGGCAAAACTTCCTGTCCGCACGACTGTCACGAGGCACGCAGGTCTGGTGCAGTGCTCCTTGGCTGTAGTGGTGGCGTCGTCTTGATGCGTCTCGGGCTGTGAAGGCTGCAGGAGTGAAACCTGTGTATCTGATCTGCGTCTGAGCTGCTCACCTGCCGTACTGACGCTTCGGTTGCCACGGCGTCTCCTCTGGCTTACAGGAAAAGGGTCTGGTACAGGTTTAAAATATAATGTGGAAAGACGGCAATGAAAGCAGTAAGTGGGATTAAATCAGTCAAACTCTCTAGTGCTTGAGGTTTTATTTCTGTTCAATAAAACCGTCGCGAAAAGGTTTATGTGACTAGAAAAAAAAAAAAAACATGGGAAAGAAAGAGATAAGATTATGTTGAAATAAAAAAAAAATGGTGAGGTGCTTCAAGGGAATATTGAACTCTTCTCACACCTCAAAAAAAAAAAAAAACACTCGCATCTAGGAAAACCAATGTAGTGAATAAAGAGGAGAAAAAAAATGAAATTAATAAGATCAGAACCATTAAACTGTGGATGAAAAAGAAGGAACATCCAGAGAGAGAGAGAGAGAGAGAGAGAGAGACGCCAGTAGACCTGAAAAAAGATATGGAATGCCATGCAAAGGGAGGGGTACGGGAAGTGAAAAAGAACGACAGAGAGAGAGAGAGAGAGAGAGAGAGAGAGAGAGAGAGAGAGAGAGAGATGATGATGAAGAGAGTGATGAAAAGAGATCAAAGAGGACTGAAGAGACGAGATTTTTTCCCATGCAGTTGAAGAGAAGAGTTGAGGTGACAAGAGGAGGATGAGGAGGAGGAGGAGGAGGAGGAGGAGAAGAAGAGTAGAATGTCTATTGCCCGTTCGTCAGGTAATTCCCGTCGCGGCGTCAGTGGCAACGGATGTGACTTTTCTGGTGTTTTTTTTTCTTTTTTTTTCAATTTTTTCAACTAATTTCATCGGTTGGGACGTGCAGGTGTGAGGAAGAGGGAGTGTGGTGTGTGGGAAAGGGAAGGAGGCGGGCAGGTGTGAGGCATGATGTACTGTTAGGTAGGACAGGATACAGTGCGTGTGGGGGATCTTGTTAACTCTTTTGTATAAAACTGAGATGGAATAACAGTTGTCTCGTTAGGAAAATAATAATTAAATTAATGTAGCAGTGTGGTAAAGCCCACTCACTTTTAATGTATTGCTGTCCTTCATCCCATATTTCCCTCTCTATATAGTGTTCTTCTTTACTTCCCCCACTCTTTTCTTTCCGTTCTGTTCCGTTGTCTCGTTTGTTCGTGATGCGTCAAGATAACAATACCATATGCTTTGTTTAATGTAATCTTATTTCAGTGTGAGACTTGAGTTTGTTTCCTAATGTTACCAGCTCTCTCTCTCTCTCTCTCTCTCTCTCTCTCTCTCTCTCTCTCTCTCTCTCTCTCTCTCTCTCTCTCTGTCTCTCTCTCTCTCTCTCTCTGTGTCTTCACACTCGTTGGCAGTTGAAAAGGGACGCTGGAATCGGCGAGGAAGGGGTCGTCTTCCCTTGGAGGAAAGATTGTGTTCATGTGGTATGATTCAAACGGAGATACATGTTCTTGAAAATTGTCCTATTTCCAGTCACGTTAGAGAAAGAAATAATGTAACGACAGTTAGTAATTTATTTGTTGATAGATCTGATTATATAAATGTTTGTAGAATTGTACATGAAGTATTGTCTATATATTAATGTTGGATATGTGTTTGCTTTAAAAAAAAAAGGTTTGTTTGGATAAATTCTTGTTTTTTTTTATATATATATAAACGTATAGGATTACAATTTAGTTTTTAGGCATGTCTTTTATGGGTTTTGAATATTTTCAATGAATTTCTTGTCTAATTATTTACATTCCGCTGTTTTATTTTTATAATGTGTCTTGTTTTTATTTGGTTGCTATGTCAGGTTTTTATGAGTTTGTGTTTTGATTTTATGCAACAGATTTTATTTTCGATGATATATTTTCAATATCGTAGTTGCAAAAGTTTCCTCTGTATATTTGTAATTTGGACTATTTTTTTAATGTGTTTATTGGTGTGTACTTCCCTGTGGTCAATAAATCAATCAATCAATCAATCAGTCTCTCTCTCTCTCTCTCTCTCTCTCTCTCTCTCTCTCTCTCTCTCTCTCTCTCTCTCTCTCTCTCTCTCTCTCTCTCTCTCTCTCTCTTTGATGCCTTCTGATGTTACGTATTAACAGCTTCACAATCGCAGCTGCTCGGTACATTTCTAATAATCCCAGTGCTATTAAGAAGATGAAGTGTGTGATACTGAAGGTCTTGGCTGTGCTCCCTAGTGATGATCCAGTAATTTTAATAGAAACCCTTCATTCGTGTAACATTATCGATTAAAGCAGTGAAGTGGTGCAGCGGAGAAAGGACAGGTACGTGCGCGTATATATGATAAAGCGCACGGCTGGCTGGGTAGAGCTGTCTGGTGGTTGTGGTGGTGTAGGGTGCCAGTCGAGTGTAGTGCTATGTGGTGTGGTGACGTGTGGTGCGGTGTTTCCGTGTTGATTCCTGGTGTGACGGGATGAGTAGCTACACCATCACTTCTGGTTACTACTATTGCCGCCACCATCACCACCGACAACAACGGCAATGATATACAAAAATAACATCAGCAACTTATCTTAAACTAGCAATCCCTTGTACAGTACATTACAAGAACACCACCACTACCACCACCACCATCACCAAGACGCCAAGCAAACGTTCCTTGACAATGCCGCTAATGTGAAAAGAAATGCTCGGAATTCCTTGGTACATTTTGTAGCACATTTTCTACCACGCCATTACACAGAGCAGCAAGTCACGGGGTCACGCCACACTAACGACAAGGCAACAACAGAAATGTGTGTTCATAACTTGGTGTCTGAGCTGCTAAACTGACTCACCGACATCATGTCAACAAAAAGAGAGAGAAAAAAGGGAATGATAGTCACTGTGTTTTAGCTTAATGATACCAATACTATGTGTCACACAAAAAACATGTATGCCTCTTATCTTTCAGTAATAATGGCATCTATGTATGTATTTTTATTTTTTTTTTATGTAGGAAGGATACTGGCCAAGGGCAACAAAAATCTAATAAAAAAAAATGCCCACTGAAATGCCAGTCCCTTAAAAGGGTCAAAGCAGTGGTCAAAAATTGGTGGATAAGTGTCTTGAAACCTCCCTCTTGAAGGAATTCAAGTCATAGGAAGGTGGAAATACAGAAGCAGGCAAGGAGTTCCAGAGTTTACCAGAGAAAGGGATGAATGATTGAGAATACTGGTTAACTCTTGCGTTAGAGAGGTGGACAGAATAGGAGTGAGAGAAAGAAGAAAGTCTTGTGCAGCGAGGCCGCGGGAGGAGGGGAGGCATGCAGTTAGCAAGATCAGAAGAGCAGTTGGCATGAAAATAGCGGTAGAAGACAGCTAGATATGCAACATTGCGGCGGTGAGAGAGGGGCTGAAGACAGTCAGTTAGAGGAGAGGAGTTGATGAGACGAAAAGCTTTTGATTCCACCCTGTTTAGAACAGCAGTATGAGTGGAACCCCCCAGACATGTGAAGCATACTCCATACATGGACGGATAAGGCCCTTGTATAGAGTTAGCAGCTGGGGGGGTGAGAAAAACTGGCGGAGACGTCTCAGAACACCTAACTTCATAGAAGCTGTTTTAGCTAGAGATGAGATGTGAAGTTTCCAGTTCAGATTATAAGTAAAGGACAGACCGAGGATATTCAGTGTAGAAGAGGGGGACAGTTGAGTGTCATTGAAGAAGAGGGGATAGTTGTCTGGAAGATTGTGTCGAGTTGATAGATGGAGGAATTGAGTTTTTGAGGCATTGAACAATACCAAGTTTGCTCTGCCCCAATCAGAAATTTTAGAAAGATCAGAAGTCAGGCGTTCTGTGGCTTCCCTGCGTGATATGTTTACCTCCTGAAGGGTTGGACGTCTATGAAAAGACGTGGAAAAGTGCAGGGTGGTATCATCAGCATAGGAGTGGATAGGACAAGAAGTTTGGTTTAGAAGATCATTAATGAATAATAAGAAGAGAGTGGGTGACAGGACAGAACCCTGAGGAACACCACTGTTAATAGATTTAGGAGAAGAACAGTGACCGTCTACCACAGCAGCAATAGAACGGTCAGAAAGGAAATGTATGTATGTATGTAAGAATGAATGTATGTATTCAGCCAAAGGTCACACGGTAATGATAAGAATGGATGTATGAGAGTATAGTAGGAATAGAAAAAAGAAAAAAAAAACAGTACAAATATTGTATAATATGCGATTGTGCATGATTCCAGTGAGGGGTTCTGTAAAAGTTCACATTCCATTCACGCTACGAGCCCTCCTAACATGTCCACAGTACAGCGAACGATAATTGGCGCCTCTGGACCGGACGTGTATGGAGAGACATGTACGTGACTGAACCACACACACACACACACACACACACACACAATATGTTTATCATAGTTTCCATTAAATTATGAAAGAGAGTTGTGAAAAATACTAATTCTCTGTATGCTCATCCAGTAGAGTATTTGAACTCAACATGTTAGATATGAAGTGAAGCGCGACAAATTGTGCTCTCTCTCTCTCTCTCTCTCTCTCTCTCTCTCACTAACGCTCGTACAGCCTCGCTGCTTCTCTGTCTCAGAGCAGTGCACCCTCGGCTCGGTCAAGACAAAAGACCCGTGTTTGATTCCCGGGACAGAGAGGCGAAGCTTCTTTCATCTCGAGGCAGTGTTTGCCTGGCGCAGACTTCACTACCGGGGGAGCGGGAATGAGCCTCACCCGCACTTCTCTCCAGGGAAGAAAGGGTTCAGTTTTGTTAATAACGATGGCCCCGGTTCGTGCTGGGTGAATTTTTGTGATGTAAGCTGAATATTTTGATCATAATAACAGTTGTCTGGTGGTGTATTGGTGAGCACGCTAGAGTCACATGGATCTTCTGGCCCTCCCTGCCTTCGTTACCTTTGCCCACCAGTGTCCCTCCCCCAACCCTCCTTCCCTTCCTCCCTCCCTCCCTCCCCTTACCAGAACGGGACACAACCGCGGCAATAACAGCTTTTCAATAAACCCAATGGTCGGCTGAATATAATGGCATAGCTCGGCTCAATATGCATTTCCTGGCACTCAATGCATCACTGCTTCAGGCGCCGCGCATGCAGCAAGCAATAAGCCTCTGAGATTCCCTATAAATTTCATCAGAGGCTCCACCACAGTGATGTGAACGCGGGAAAGGAAGAGGGAAGGGAGAGGGGTCCCTGGTGTGATCCCAGGCTGCTCGCTTGCAAGGCGGCTGGCGGTGGCGTGATCAGGGACACCGGCAGGGAGGCAGGGAGGCAGGGCGTGGGAAGTGTGTGCACCAGCGAAGCGAAAACACGGCCCCATTGGAGACTTGTGTGTGAGGCGCGCTGCCAAATTATGGACGTCGAAATTTTAATGATGCAGACGAGATGAAGGTCGTTGTGCTGCGCGGCACAGAGAGCGTGTGGTGGGAATGGTGGTGGTGGAGGTGGACAGGGCGTGGGTGGTGAGGGCGTTGGGGATCGGGGCTCTAGGGTGGGGATACTGTAGTCGTGTTGATTACACTACGTGCTATCTTTTTTTTTTTTATTTACTTATCTACGTGTGTGTGTGTGTGTGTGTGTGTGTGTGTTTATAAAAGCAGTGATAGTTGCAGTAATAGCTATTGGTTGCAGCGTCGTGCCTCACATGCAACAAAATAATCACAGGTGACCTGCATTCTCAGCCACACACACGTCATGCTCGGCCTTTAGGCAACAAGTAAAAAGGAACTTTTATTTTACTAACTATATATATATATATATATATATATATATATATATATATATATATATATATATATATATATATATATATATATATATATATATATATATATATATATATATATATATATATATATATATATATATATATATATATATATATATATATATATATATTGTACCTGTCTTAACCCTTTCATTCCGGTGACCATATATGAACGATTGCATCAGTGCGTCCGTAGCGATGGCGATCGTTCCCGTAATCAAGAATTTTCGCGCCTCAATTTTGAGCTCCAAGCGCGGTTTCCCGAGTCAGATGGCGCGTGGAAGTGTCTGGCATCTGTTTCCATCCGTAATGTTGCCAGATTGATGTGCGGCTGAAATTCTTCATGGACTCATTTTTTGTCGATTAAATATGCAAACTTGTATCGAGAGAGGCGATGCCTGACGCGCTTCTCATTTTTATGTAGGAGTGAATGATGGCTGAGGTGAGGCCTCGTCATACTGAACACTTATGTAGTGATTTCATTAATAACTTTTCATGAAGGAAACGAGTGCTTCACCGCTGCGGCAGGAGAACAATTCCGCCCACTCCTCAATGAATATTGCTTTTTCAACCATCAAGGAATTGTCAGGAGGCACTGCAATTGGAAAAAAAGAAAACATCTATGATGAACAAACTGATTAGTTTGACAGGAGCTGTACACGGCGTTACATGGTACAGAAGTGGAAAGAAGCGGCACTTTGTTGTTGTGTTGCTGCAAGTCAAGGAGTGACAGTCTCGGGCAGCGAGGCTAGTGGTGAGAGTTTTCTCTCCTTGTGAAAACTTTTCCCATCAGGGAATACAAAGTTCGATGTCGTAATGCTGAACGAAATATTTCATTAGCGCCATAAGGACCGTCAATCCAAATTTACTGAAGTGTCAGCTGACGGAAGCTGACGCTGGTGTTCGCGAGATGAGAAGGTTTGTTTCTGTACACTTTACACGTGACACGTTTATGTGAAATGAAGGAGAAGACATTGCTTTTAGTGTATATTAGTAGTGGCCTGAAACTTACTCCCAATAATAACAAATTAATGTCCCGCTCCAGCTGACTTTCAAGATCAAGACTAATCGCCTTTCGGTGTTGCGTCACGAGGTCTATTCAGCCAGTGAGAATAAGCTGTCCTCGTCGCACACTGTCTCTTGACTTCCACACAGAACAGTGTTTGCCCGAGTGTAGCTTCAGTGCTTCACAGCAAGCAGAAGATAGAAGTTTTGTGTGTGTGTGTGTGTGTGTGTGTGTAGGTATTACATAGACTGTCACGTTTTGTGAGTCACGTGGGAAGCGTTGGAAGCGACAGAAACAAAAAAATATAACCACTAAAAAAAAAAAAAAAAAAAAACTATGATAAGCACAAAGAAAGGAGCGTTGATGGAGCGTGCGGGAAGGAAAGATTGAAATGGAAACAAAGAAGAAAAAAAGAATTGAGGCAGTGATGGATAAACGAAAGGAGAGTGACGCCTGGCTTGGGAAGTTCGAGGTCATGGTGAGTGTAAACACAACCCAACACGAAGACAAACACACGACAAAAGAAGACGACTCCCCTGCTGGGTGCAGAATGCTGTGGTTCTGGAGCCTCGCACCACGGATCGTGGCGGCGCGTGTGTGTCAAGACTTACCAAGTACACAAAATTATTCTTACTCTCATGAACGCTTAATTCAAGAAAAATATAGAGTGATTCTATCAATTTCGGATTAGCTGGCAAGCCTGGCTGTCTGAAACGTCTGAAACGTCACGAAGGCGTGTAGCGCATCACATCGGGATTCGAATCTTTGAGTCGTTGATCACAGATATCAGATGCAAAGTGGACGTCAGCCAACCTCCGGCATTCCATAGCCATTCATCATGGAGACTTCGTAAGACACGCGTGTTGGTATTGTTACTTTGCATCTTGAGGGACTCAAATGCACAAATTTCGAGACGCTCAGGTGTACCGACACCCTGCAGGGCTACCAGTGCATCTCTCTCTTAAACAATATTTTCCGTATTTTTTCGTTCGTTGAGTCAAAATGACACGGGCAATTTTAGTAAGAATATTTTTCTGTATCACTGTACGTCTGGGAAAAAAAAATATACATAATTAAGGCGTGGACATGGAAGAAAAATATACATAATTAAGGCGTGGAAATGTAAGAAAAATATACATAATTAAGGCGTGGACATGGAAGAAAAATATACATAATTAAGGCGTGGAAATGGAAGAAAAATATACATAATTAAGGCGTGGAAATGGAAGAAAAATATACATAATTAGGGCGTGGAAATGGAAAAGGACGGGAAAGATAGATGAGGAAAAAAGGCAGAGCTATCCTGTAATGAGTATTAATCTAAGGTCTGAGTAGAGAGAGAGAGAGAGAGAGAGAGAGAGAGAGAGAGAGAGAGAGAGAGAGAGAGAATGTTCTTTCCTTCCTTCCTCCATGCCAGTGGAGTGTTGAGTGTTGTGTGGTTCATGAGGGAGCTGGACAGGACAGCAGCGGCAGGGAAGGGGGCGCGGCAGGGAGGGAAGGGGGGGACGGACGGCAGGGGAGGGTCTTGAGACATCGCAGGCAAATTAGCCGTCCAGTTTTTCCGCTCCTGCCACCCGCGCCTTTGATCAGCACCATTATTCTGCCATCTTGTCTTGCCAGTTAATCTTGGGGCGTCTTTCATCACTGAGGGACGCGCCGCCCTTACCGAGCTGATGGGGTGATGGGTAGGGAGGTGATGGGATGATGGGTGGACAGGTGTTGGGTGGTGGGTGATAGACAGACAGGTGATGGGGTGCAGGGTGATGGGTTACAGCATGCAGCCGTCGCTACCGTTCATATTCTTTATAACTTTTATTTTCTATTTTTTCTCGTCTTCTTTCTTGTGACTCTCCCCATTTATCTCACCTGTACACCTTATCTCACCTGTACAAATCATCTACCGTACCTTACTTGATTGATTAACCTTATTATCGTCTCCTCCATCTTTACTTCCCTGTATTCGTGTCGCGTCGTGTAACTACTCATGTATTTGCTTATAATTATGTTTCTTGCTGTATCTGTAAACACACCACCAATAAAACTGAGCGGGGAGTCTTGCTCGAAGCTGTGCAGTGTGTCCTTGCAAGCCGCGCCGCCGCAAATCGCCCTGGCTGAGCGGGACAAGACGAGGCCCAAGGAAGCGAGTTAGCCGAGTATCGCGGGATCCATCTCGGCCACGTCCTGCTTGTTTGTCTTGATCTTGCGCGGTGCAGAGAGAGAGAGAGAGAGAGAGAGAGAGAGAGAGAGAGAGAGAGAGAGAGAGAGAGATTCCACCTTTAAAGAACGTGGTGATGACAAGAGTTCACACAGGAATATTGCATCAGGGGAGGAGTCTTGCACATCTTAGCTCAGTGACAGCGAGGGGAGAGGAGGGCGAGCTACAACTGGAAGAAGCGAGTGGAGGGGGGCGAGGGAGCTGTCAGCAATGTCAGAGGTCACGGAGGAGGGATAAAAGGGGAGAGGCGTGAGTTAAGAGGCCTTTCCCTGTCTTAGGCCTGAAACGCTTCCCTCTCTCATCACAACTGTTTTCAAAGGTCACAGAGGTCATTAGCCGAATATTGAAGAGTGATTCCCCAGTTGATAATGTAGAAATCTTGTTAATCTGTTACGAGAATCATAAAAAAATAAAAGATAAAAAATCCTCAATTTCATGTAGAGCCTATTGAAAGCCTATTGAAAGTAGTGGAGTTTCTGGCAGAAATGTCTCATAATTCGGGTTTTAGTATGTTACCAAAGGTTTGAGGTGCCGTGTCCTGTCCTTTTTCGCAAATAAAATCTTAACAGGGCGTCGGATGAGGATGCTGTTTTGGCAGTGAATGTTTGATACCCCGAGCTGACTGGCAAAAAATATGATTTGGTCTCGTATCTTCATAATAGAGCCAATGTAAACTTTGCTAAAATTTACGAGTACAGGCACTGGCAGCGAGACTATATGTCATGATGGATACCCCGCCCACTCATCCTTTCGTGGCGTCGATGTGAAGTTAAGTAGGACCTGAGAGCAATCACCCATCCAACCAGCATTTCTGTCGTTTTGCCTCACGCACACACACACACACACACACACACACACACAGTATCCTTGGCGCCCAGTCCCCCCGAGCCTCGCACAGATAAGCCGAAGGTAACAATTTTCCGTCTCTCCCTGTCAGTATTTAGCATAATTTCTAGGGTTTTCCAGGTGTTTCCAGGTGTTTTCCTAGACTCCTATGCGGAGTAGGGGGTGGTGGAGGGGGGATTTGGAGTATGGAAGAGGAGGAGGAGGTACGGAAAGGAAAAGACGAGGAAAAAAAAAAAAACTTTTCGGCAACATATTATTATTTTCCTTTTATTGATGGAGTTGTCATTGTTTTGATATTTAATTTATTAATAGAAAGACATACTAAATTATAAAATATAATAAGATCTGTTCTAGCTGTGCTTTTGTTTGTCGACAAAATAACAACTTCGTCACTTTATTTAATTTCACTTTTTCTTACCGGCACGCACAGGTTTGCATTAGTATTTAATTTAAGACTTAAAAAAATGTAAGAAACATGTACCAAATAATAATATCCAACAAGAATTAGTGTTTTCTTTATTTATCTAGCAAGTAAAATTTTTTTGTATTTATAATCTGTAATATAATCTAGTCTGGCCGTGTTTCCTTTCTCGATATTATTGTGTTTTTATGGTACCGTTCGTAAAAGTTACAGATTGTTTTTTTTGAGTTTTCGTTATTATTACTGAGATCGGTAATGTTTTTATATTTTGTGTATTAGTTAAAGTAAAGGGTAAATCAGAAAATGTAGTGTATTCCTGTCCGGGCGTCTTCTTTCTTTTCGCAATTTTCAAAATTCAAAAATGAATTGCGTTACGTAAATATAAGGCCCAAGACGGCCATTTTCCCTGCCTCCCTCTCTGTCTGTACATCAATATTCAGCTAAACTCCCGAGTGTTTCCAGACTTGAAGTGAAGAAAAAAGAGAATTGACCACGGAAATAGATAAACAACCCATAAAATGCCCTCAAATAAGGCACTGAGTACTGCCCCGTTCAGAGCACACACTCCGAAAACGCGACGTCATCAGACCTTCCCCCTTGGCCGCCACTGTGTGTGTGTGATTCACACACACACAGTGTGTGTGTGAATCACACACACTGCTTGTTACCCAGCAAGCCGTCTGCTTGTCACCCAGCAAGCCGTTTTCCCTACGGAAAGAGCTCAGAATGATCTTCGGGTAGGACTGTGTGTGTGTGTGTGTGTGTGTGTGTGTGTGTGTGTGTGTTTGTGTGTGTGTATTGCGCTACGTAAATATAAGGGCTGAGAGGCAGATTTTTCCCTGCCTCCCTCCCTGTCTGTACATCAATATTTAGCTAAACTTTCGGGTGTTCTTAGATTCAGACGTGAAGGAAAGCCAGAGTGAACCATGAAAATAGATAAATAACCCAAAAATGTCTCAAATAAGTTGAAGGATTGCAGGCCCGTTCATTGCAGGCCATGAAAACCCTCCTTTCCCCTCCAGTTCCCTCCCCAGCCTGCTCCTCCCTGCCCCCTCCCAACCCCGTGCCTGTGTCACTGCCCACCCACCTTACCTCTCCTTCCTCTGCCCTATGTGTATGTGTGTGTGTTGTGTGTGTGTGTAATGGGATATTGTAACTTAACGGTACTAACATTCTCTCTCTCTCTCTCTCTCTCTCTCTCTCTCTCTCTCTCTCTCTCTCTCTCTCTCTCTCTCTCTCTCTCTCTCTCTCTCTCTCTCTATCCTCCTCCTCCTCCAGTCCTTCTTCTAACACATCCGTGACAAAATTTCTTAGCTTTTTCCACACCTATTGGTGGAACTCCTCCAATTTCCTCCACCACTTCACTTTCCTCCATCTGCCCCAGACCTTCCTTCATCCCCCACCCGTCTCACCTCAGCCAGGGGGAGGCAAGGGAGGCATTGAGAAGGAGAAAAGTGAGGAAAAGTAGGAGGGAGTGAGAATATGACATGGAGGAAGGATTAGAGAGATAGACTGGCTGTGTGTGTGTGTGTGTGTGTGTGTGTGTGTATTATGAGTGTGATAGTGTGGTGCTACTAGTAATAGTGGTATTGGTAGTAGTGGTGGTGGTGGTGGTAGTGATCAAGTGTATGGAGAGAGAGAGAGAGAGAGAGAGAGAGGAGAGAGAGAGAGAGAGAGAGAGAGAGAGAGAGAGAGAGAGAGAGAGAGAGAGAGTCACTCAGCATATGAAAACTAGCAAATTACAGACGAGTGGTTTGGTAGTTATGTGATTTGAAGGAAGACGCGTCACCTTGCTTTCCGCCGCACACCCCTCGAGGGTCGCATGGCGCTGCCTGGTGCTGAGAAGAGTTTATCGTGCAGCAGACGTGAGCACATTCATGAACCTCGTGATGTCTTTTATGGCGCTGTGATGTAAATCCGGAACATGTTTGCTCGATGCTCACAAACGAGGGAAAACAGGTTGACCTTTGTGTTCTGTGGTGGTGTTTTCCCCACGGATCGCTGCAGCCACACGTGCCCTCAGTCACCGTGAGTGCCGGATGTGTGCAAGCAGCGGCAAGCAGGCGGGGGTGTGCGGCAGCCTGGTCACCAATTGTCCCACGTTGTGCTGCCAGTGCGATGTAACCTTCCATCCTTCGTGAACGTTTTAAGGCAGCGGGGCGTAACAAAAAGAAGGTTTGTGCAGTCCAAACATATCACTCACAAAACGTAAACATGAGGTGTCTCTCCCCTGGGGTGGGCGTGGGGTGGGTCTTCCCATCCCCGGGGTGCGTGGGGCGGGCCTCTCCATTCCGGGGGGCGTGGGTGTGGGGTGGGCCTTCCTGCATCGTCACGGGAAATATGTAAAGCAGGTCTTGTGGTATTGATAGCTGGATGTTAGGCCGGGTGTGTGCACGTCCCTGCCGAGCTGCCCGTGGGGGAGGAGGAGGAGGAGGAGGAGGAGGAGGTGGAGGTAGGAGGAGTAAGAGGCAGGAGAAGGAGTTTGCATCGAATATGACAGTGTCTCTTCTTAAGTTAAAATAAGAGCATGAAGCTTCCATTGCAAGAGATAATGAAGGCAGGGCGTGGCAGGAGCGGCAGGAGTGGCGGGGGAGGACGGCGGAGGCTTCTTCCTATGCGCGCGTAGCTGTAAAATAGAGAACCTGAATATGAAGATGGCAGACAGAGTTAGATTCTGATGAACCTTGTACGGCGAAGTGTTCGATGATGCGTGTTATGTGCTGAAGACTTGAAAGGTCCGTGGAGGCGTGGCTAACAGTGCGGTGGTGGCGTGGTTAGTGCAACAAGGCTTCGTGGCGGCTGGCGTGTTGAGGTCAGTGGTGGTGATTATTAGTGTAAAGCTCCTTGCGGTGTAGCGAATGCTGCTGGTGGTGTGGTGAACGATCTTGGCGGTGTGACGAATGTGGTGAGGTGTGGAGTGAGTCTCATCGTCAAAGGAAAGGGACAGAAAAGAAGAAAAAGATGCTGTGAAGTAGAGGACAACTTTTTCTCAGGGAATGCGTAACTTTGGCTGCGAAATATCCTTGAGAATTTGAAGATCCGTATTTTTGTCTTGTGGCGGGAAGTGTTGAAGGAAACCAACCTGGGAAACTTTAAGGAAACTCTGGTGAGCTTGAAAGATTCCATGCCACGAAGAAAGGGAAGAACTTTTGAAGGAAATAGGAAATGTTGGAGACACAGCTGGAAATGGAAAGAGGAAACTTGGAGTGTCTATCAGAAAAAAAATGACAGACAGACAGACAGACAGACAGAGAGAGAGAGAGAGAGAGAGAGAGAGAGAGAGAGAGAGAGAGAGAGAGAGAGAGAGAGAGAGAATATGACGGAAAGTGGTTATGAAGCTGCAGGAATAAAAGATTTGTCCGAAGGGTCGTAAAGAAAGAAGGGCAACTTTTATGAGCAGTAGGGAAGGAAGAAGAAGAGAAGGAGGAGGAGGAGGAGGAGGAGGAGGAAGAGAGGGACTAGCGTGAGGTGAGGAAGACAGTGAGTGAGGGAGTGGCGGTGATGAGCGAAGGCGACATGCACAAGTGTGAGAGGCGAGGTGAGTGTGTTTAGAGAGGAAGG
>NW_026973727.1:100000-107500 GCF_035594125.1 Scylla paramamosain
CGATCATTCAGTTTATTTTCCCTTAGCTTCCAATAAGGCTCATTCTCGAGTAATTTGGTAATAAATATGCGAATAATAAAATATGCGAAGAAGAAACAAAGGAAAACCGGCCATGCAAAAAACGTGATTCCCTCTCTCTCGCTCTGTCTCTGCCAAGGCAGCAGGTGGACACGAAAATACGTGCATTGCTCACATGATGGCCGCCGCACACGGCGGTGTTGTTATTTACTTGTCCTGATAGCTTAATCTAACCTAACCTAACCTAACCTAACCTAACCTAACCTAACCTATCCTAATCTAATCTAACCTAACCTAACCTAACCTAATCTAACCTAACCTAACCTAACCTAACCTAATCTAACCTAACCTACCCTACCCTACCCTACCCTAACCTACCCTAACCTAATCTAACCTAACCTAACCTAACCTAACCTAAACTACCCTAACCTAATCTAACCTAACCTAACCTACCCTAACCTAACCTAACCTAACCTAAGCTAACCTAACCTAACCTAACCTATTCTAACCTAACCTACCCCTTTCCCCCCTCCCCCTCCCAAGACAGCACTCCCTCCCCCCTCCCGGCTGTCTTCCCTCCCCCTCCCCCCTCCCACCTATCCTATCCCCTCCCCCTCCCCCTCCCCCCTCCCACCCTAACCTATCCCCTCCCCCTCCCCCTCCCCGGGCAGCCGACTGCCCTGTGGGGCCGGCTGCCCCCTCAGTCAGGGAAGTAGTCCAGCAGGGCGGAGTACACCACCAGGGTGAGGGACAGGGTCTGTGCAATGGCGAGCAGGTTGTCCCACAGGCCGTGGGACAACCTGCTTCCAGCCCTGCCCCTCCCCTGGCGAGCCTTCCCTGGCTGGGGGAGTTGGCGCTGTGGTGGGGGGAAGGGGCCACCACTCCCTTCCCCACTCCTCGGAGGACGAGCCCCGCTCCCTCGTCCTCCGCGGGGGTCGTGGCGCTCCTGGCCTCCTTTTGCCCCTCCTCCGGGCTGGGGGCCGAGACCCACAGGCCCAGGCTATCCTTCCCCGGGCTGGCCGCCACCACCTGGCCAGCCTCAGGGGCGGGTCCGGCCTCCTTCCCCGGGCTGGCCGCCACCACCTGGCCAGCCTCAGGGGAGGGGCCGACCTCGTGTCCCAGGCTGGCCGCCACCACCTGGCCAGCCTCTGGGGCGGGGCAGGCCTCGTGCCCTGGGCTGGCCGCCACCACCTGGCCAGCCTCAGGGGCGTGGCCGGCCTCGTGCCCCGGGCTGGCCACCACCACCTGGCCAGCCTCTGGGGCGGGGCCGGCCTCCTGCCCCGCCTCTGGGACGCGGACAGCCTGGTCCTCTTGGGGGGCTTGGGGCGGCTGCCCACTCTCTTGCTGTTGCAAAAGAGCACGGGGCAGCCCTGCCCCTGCCCCCCGTGGACACCCAGACCTCCGGCCAGGCTGAAGTACAAAACGGCGTGACGCCCCGCCGTAGTGTACTTCAGTCCGGCCAGGAGGTCCCTCAGGGGCAGGTCCTGACAGAAGACTGTTGCGCCTCCTGCCAGGCAGTGCACCCTGATGGGTGTCTCCTGGTCCAAGGCGGCCAGCTTGTCCATATTCAGGCTGGCCGCCTGATCCGACACGAGGGGCTTCGCCCCCCTCGGCCCCTTGCCGGAAGGTAAAGGAGGCCAGAGAGCGCCTCCCCCTCCCACAGCAGCCCCCTGAGCGGGGGCGGGACAGCCTCACGGCGTCCACGCCACACTCGCCCAGGAGGCTCAGCCGTGCCTCCACTGACAGGCGACTGCTTTTTGCTCCCATCCTAGTTCTCATGAAATTAAAAATGTACCTTGGTTCAGTTTTGGCTGAGTGGCGAAAAGTAGGATGGTGGTGAACAGACCGCCTGAGAGAGAGAGAGAGAGAGAGAGAGAGAGAGAGAGAGAGAGAGAGAGAGAGAGAGAGAGAGAGAGAGAGAGAGAGAGAGAGAGAGAGAGAGAGATTGATTGATTGATATATTTTGTTTGCCTTTTGTAACATTAATGCATTTCTGCATTTCATACACAGTTCAATACGTAAGGCCAGGTCCATCAAGCCGAAGCTTTTATACAGACCTGAATAAAGAATGACACAAGTAGCGCAAATGTTTACACCCTGACTTGTTCCTATTTGAGCCGCCATTTTGCACATGATAGAGGTAATAATAGACTACTTGTTTTGTTGTTTGCAGCACATGACACAATAATGAGTGATGGAGTGTATAGTATGCTATACTGTGCCACATATATGTTCACATACGTGAACTTCGCGAACACAAACACAGGTAGACACACTTACGAGTACATAGATACCCACAAACATACATACCACAACATATAACTGCATACATACACACATTCATATGTACATGCACAGACACACACACTCACACATATGCAACCTGTATGCGAACATACGTACAGCATGATGCATACATGCGGGCACACAATACACGCACACACACACACACACACACACACACACACACACACACACACACACACACACACACACACACACACACACACACACACACACACACACACACACATGGCCACATACAAACCTGTGCACATACATACACATACTCACATACATACATAACAAATGTATGCATGGTTACATACATACTTTGCTGTAACATATGTTATATTAGCCAAAGTTTTCTATTAATGATATCATTGTTGGTGATGTACATACACACGTCCACAAGATGTGCACACCTGACATGTGTGTCTGTGTATCAACACATAACAGAACATGATTCACAGACATTGCTATGGTTAACATTCATAGTTTAGAAGTAAGAAACATTTCACTTTGCTTTTAAACAAATTGATAGAGGTTAGTGATTTAATATCGTGCGGGAGGCTGTTCCACTCCCTGACGCCGCGCACACTCACACTTCTCTGTTCGTGGACAGTCCTACAGAGAGGAAGTTTGAGGTCATCTGGCCTTCTATTGTTATTAATATTATTGGATAGTAATTTATAAGATGTATTATTGGGATATATGTAAATTGATTTGAAAAGAAATATACAAGTTTGCAAGAATATTATATCGGGGACTTTCAAAAGGTTGTGTTCACAAAATAGAGGATTAGTATGATCGTACCGTTTTTTTCTATGA
Organism: Scylla paramamosain; assembly: GCF_035594125.1. Lineage (NCBI taxonomy): Eukaryota > Metazoa > Arthropoda > Malacostraca > Decapoda > Portunidae > Scylla > Scylla paramamosain. The sequence continues at coordinate 103,130 of NW_026973727.1, forward strand.
AACATTACTCTCGTTATTTTTTTGTGCGCAACAAATAACCCATCTAAGAGTGTTTTAAAAGCTCCCCCTGAAATTGCCGAACAGTTTATTACATGTGGATAAACAGTAGACATATATATTAATTTCAGACATTGGACAGTTATATTGTTTGTAATTTTGTACAAGACACCAGTTATTTGTGACAATTTACTACAGAGTTGATGTAGGTGTTGTTTTCATGTTAATCTATCATCTATTATTAAGCAAAGAAATTTTATGCAATTAACTTTACTCAAGAAATTGTGTTTTATCTTTATATTAATATTAACTTCATTTACGTTTGTCAGACAAGACACCTTCTAGAAAGTTTTAGACACGTTTAGTGTAAGTCTGTTGCTAGTTATCCAGTCAGACACCTTAATTAATTGATGATTTAAAGTATTAACCATTTCCTCCATATTTTGTCCCTGGACGTGTACATAATTTTGCATGTCATTTGTCCAGATGTGACCTATTAAAGTGGCAGACCTGTCAGTCACTCTAGTTGGTTTTATAATTATTTGAGAGAAGCTGTAACATTGAAACATGTTAATGTATGTTGTGGCATTTTCATTGATATGTAACAAATTGACATTAGAATCCCCCATTACATAACATTTCATCTTTAAATTCGATAATACTTGTAAAATTTCTTCCATAGACTCAAGAAAATCAGTGAATGTTGAGTTGGGAGTCTATATACCATACCAATTATAAATTTAATTGTTTTTAAGACTTTTATGAATAATGCCTCAATATGTGGTGATTGCAAACAAGCATCATCAATAATCAAAGCCAGAAGATCACCAGTAGAGCGGCCTTGACGGAACCCATACTGGCGATCAGATAGAAGGTTGTGAAGTGATAGATGTTTAAGAATCTTCCTGTTGAGGATAGATTCAAAAACTTTAGATAAGCAGGAAATTAAAGCAATAGGACGGTAGTTTGAGGGATTAGAACGGTCACCCTTTTTAGGAACAGGTTGAATGTGGGCAAACTTCCAGCAAGAAGGAAAGGTAGATGTTGACAGACAGAGCTGAAAGAGTTTGACTAGGCAAGGTGCAAGCACGGAGGCACAGTTTCGGAGAACAATAGGAGGGACCCCATCAGGTCCATAAGCCTACTGGCTCTTCTCTATCCTCTATCCTCCTACTTTCTCTATCCTCATTTTCGATCCAAAGCTGGATGCTGCGTTTATGTGCGCAATGACTTAACCTGCTCTCGTGCCCACACTCTTGAATCTTCCGAGTTTTCCACCATCTGGCTACGACTACAGAGTCACTCTCATACTAAATTTATCTGTGCTGTATACCTCTCACCTAACTCCTCTGATTATAAGAAATTCTTTGACTACTTAACTTCCAAAGTGGAGCACATTCTGACCCTCTTCCCTTTTGCAGAGATCTCCATTTTAATGAGTGTTATGTACAAGGAAAGGAATGAATACCTAGAGATGCCAGTAGAGGAAGGAAAAGAGATAGCGGAAAAAAAAATGCGACATATGTAAATGAGAGTGCTTAAGAATATTCAGTTTGTGTAAATTGAATTGAAAGGAGATGAGATGATGATGAGCACGTAAGTTCTGTGTGTTTGTGTTTTGTTGTCTTCCTTCTGATTAGCTGTTAAGTAGGTCGGTGTGTATGTGTGTGTGTGTGTGTGTGTGTGTGTGTGTGTGTGTGTTATGTAAGAGGGGACTCTGGAATAGGAAAAAAGCGTTATCCAAAATTTAAGAATAAGTATCTTGAAACCTCCCTTTTGAAACAGTTCATGTCAAGGGAATAGGAAATGCAGAAGTATGGAGGGAATTTCAGTGTGTGTGTGTGTGTGTGTGTGTGTGTGTGTGTGTGTGTGTGTGTGTGTGTGTGTACGTGCGCGTGTGTGTGTGTGTGTGTGTGTGTGTGTGTGTGTGTGTGTGTGTGTGTGTCTCCACTGCCACACTCCACTTTGTAACAGGAGCAACCCTCGTAAAGCTTGGTGTTTCCATTGTTTTGGTGCGAGTGTGTGTGTGTGTGTGTGTGTGTGTGTGTGTGTGTGTTTGGTGTTGGTGTTAATTCTTGTGTCGTAGTTTTTTTTTTTGTGTGTGTGTTGTTTCTTCTGTTCTTGATTGCTTTTGTTTGCTGTTTTCTATCTTTTTTCGTTCGTTTTTTTTTTTTTTTTACCTTTCTTCTTTATTTACTTCTTTCTCTCCTTCCGTAATTCCTTGCTTTCTTTCTTCCTTATATTATTGCATTGTTTATTCGCTCGTTCGTTTGTTTCTTTCCTTCCTTACTTTCTTCTTTCATTCATTCCACTTTCTCCTCATTTTGCCATTTCATCTTTCATTTCTTCTTTCAGTACATCTCATCTTTTTTCCTCCCTGTATTCATCTGCTCATTTATTTCTTCTTCCCATCATTCTTCTTGGTAAGTTTATTTATTTATTTTTTTTTCGGTGTTTTGTGCCTGAAAGAGAGAAGGAGTAAAAGGAAACGAGAGAGAGAGACAGAGAGAGAGAGAGAGAGAGAGAGAGAGAGAGAGAGAGAGAGAGAGAGAGAGAGAGAGAGAGAGAGAGAGAGAGAGAGAGAGAGAGAGAGAGAGAGAGAGAGAGAGAGAGAGAGAGAGAGAGAGAGAGAGAGAGAGAGACTAGCAGAGGCCTAACTTCCCCTGCAAACTTTTCCCTTATGAAGACTTTGTTGTTTTAGTGACAAGCAAAGCTACACCACGTCTTACTTACCCTGCCTCGGATTATGTAACAAATGCCTGCGTCCGCCACTCCCAATGAGAACAAGGTAGCAAACTTCATACGCTTCGCCCAAAACCACCACAAAAAATGACTCACTGCCGTGTGCTTTCTGCCTTCCCACCCCACCGACAAGTGATATTAATGTGGTGGGGGAACTGCGATGTGTTATCAAGAAGGGACGAGAGTTTGTTCACGTGTGGTGAAGTTTAAGTTATCGAATACATGAATTTGTCAAGTTAGATTTTATAGAATACGTCAGATTTATAGAACACTTATGAAATACATAGCAAGTAAGTAAGTGCTTCCCAGATGCAGTGATGTACGACTGGAAGAAACTCAATAATGCTGCTCATAATACATAGCAAGTAAGTAAGTGGTTGCCAGATGCAGTGATGTACGACTGGAAGAAACTCAATAATGCTGCTCATAATACATAGCAAGTAAGTAAGTGGTTGCCAGATGCAGTGATGTACGACTGGAAGAAACTCAATAATGCTGCTCATAATCAACTCAATAGGGAAGATTAAAAAAAAAATATATATATATATATATATATATATATATATATATATATATATATATATATATATATATATATATATATATATATATATATGAATAAAGACAAGAGATGAGATACATTCATTATCAAGTTGCGGCAGAAAATTCAATTGTTTATAACAGGGAGGTCCATACAAGTTTGAATCTAGTGAATCAAACTTAACAGAGCATGACATGAGCACTATTCAATATGTACAAACTATGATTTACATTACACGCAATTATGATATAGGGATACATCAAGGATGTTAATTGGCTATAGTGTTCTTTATGCACAAGGAAAATACAGCGAAGGACAAGAACAAATCCGGAAAAAAAAATGCAAATTATCTCTCTCCTAGGATATATATATATATATATATATATATATATATATATATATATATATATATATATATATATATATATATATATATATATATATATATATATATATATATATATATATATATATATATATATATATATATATATATATATATATATATATATATATATATATATATATATATATATATATATATATATATATATATATATATATATATATATATAAACACACATACATATAATATCCACAAAAATGTGCATATATATATATATATATATATATATATATATATATATATATATATATATATATATATATATATATATATATATATATATATATATATATGCATATATTTTTTTCGCCCTTTGTGTGTGCGTGTGTGTGTAGATGTGTTTGTGGATGTGGGATGTAAATAAACAAGTAATAAGGCAGTCTTGTTGGATAGGGATGGTGATGGTTTAGCTGGTCTCTGCCTTAAAAAAAAAAAAGAAAAAAGAAAAAAAAATTATATCATGTATATATGTATTTACATTCACCAACGCCACACATCACACAAACACACACACATAACTTGAAACACGAAACCAACATTATTTTACATTCAGTATTTACATTCACCAACACCACACATCACACAAACACACACACTCACACATAACTTGGAACACGAACATCAACATCAATACGAAAAAACACTCACACAAGAAACACGTACATACGAGCCTTAAGAAAAAAAA
>NW_026973727.1:112500-120000 GCF_035594125.1 Scylla paramamosain
AAATTTATTTAATTACATAACTTACGGTATCTACAATATGAGAGAGAGAGAGAGAGAGGGGGGGAGCAGCTACCGTGTCAAGGAAGATAAAATTGCCATGTACAGTAACTAGTGTTTGTGGGGGAGGGTATTACTGCTTATTGGTATGGTAATGTGTTGTGTGTGAGCTCGTGTTCCTAACGCAGGAGGGGGCACAGTATGGTGGTATATACAGGCATTGTAGGGCGGCCTTCCCTGTCGTTGGGTTCTGATGTAATTTTGCAAGTTTTGTTTCTGAAAATGAGGGTTTTATTTATTTAGTTTTTTTTTTTTCTGCAGTGGTCGTATATTTAGTATCAAGAACTAGCTCACTTTACTGAAGTTTGTCATCGGGTAAATTACTAGATTAGCAGCGCGGCTCTCATTTCCTATTTTTTTTTTTCGGCTTGTAACCCCTACAATGTTGAGGACCTGGTGGGAAAGCGGGGTTTTTGAGTAGGGAGCCAAAATAAGCCTAAATACCGCCTCTTAACACCAAAAACAAGTAGGGAGCTGCCTGCTGCTCGTGTTATGATGACCGCCATGTTTACCTATCATGATACTTGAATATCCACTTGTGTTTATACTTTACTATGCTACACTCGTCCAAGACTACCAATTATTTTCAGCATTTAGTGTTCATACCTGTGGCAATATTCCCGATTGTGTTCCAGGAAATCATTGTGAGATGTCGGAAGTTGTAACTTTAAAACATTTAACTAATTAGCCATCAAATGAATAATAACCATCAACTGTTGCACTGCATTGTCAACATTTCCAAGAGTTCCCCAGACAGAGGCGGGCAGACAGAGGCACCGCCCCGCCAGTCGACGACCTCAGCATAATGACGTGTTTTTACTCCCTCAGTGTCCACATTTCACGAGCTTCATTTTCGAATTGTATCGGTTGATATTAAATAGCGACTTCATGTTGCACTAAATGACAAATCAGTGTTGGGATAAAAACACAAACATTTAAATAATAATAACGATTGATTCATTGCGTGTTTTAAGACGAGCGAATTACCAAGAACCATCTTACTACCTCTCACCCCATCACTAACGGGAGTTGATGCCTCTCCCTCCCTCCCTCCCTCCCTCTGCTCGGAGACTGTCACGCAGCGGCAAGTGTTCGTTGTGTTGTGAATATTGGCGTCAGTGTCGCGGGGCGGCGTCGGTGTGGCAGGAAAGCGACACGTAGGTACCGTGACGCGGCCGCTGCAGGTGAGGTCTGAAAACTGGTGGAAATGAAACCGTATCTGTTGGGGTTGTTAGGTAATAATGGCGGGGTTAAATAGAGGTGGATGATTGTTCCTTGCTGATTGTGCGTGGACAGGGAAAATGTTCATCTGGTAATGACTCATAACCTCGTGTTTTGAAGCGCTTTGCTCTCTCATCAAAACAGCATTCAAAGGCCACATACGGTACATAAGCTCAGGGATGATTTTTTTTTTTTTTCCCCTACTAATGCACATTCCTCTATTGCCATTCCTGTTACTCCCACCGACCCTCCAATGCAGCGTTCCCAGCCCGGTCCGCGTCATCACATCATTGCTAGACGCACACATGAACACATCATTCGCCTCATAAGAACAAAGGACCTCCATTACTCCGTCATCTTTCCCCTCCCTCACACTGCTCCTGTTACTCCCTCCCTCCCATCCTTCCCCTCCCTCTCCCCCTGCTATCCCTCCTTCTCCCTCTCATCCTTCTTCCTCTCTCTCCTACCACTGTCCCTCTCCTACCACTGTCCCACCCCGACCCCACATTTCTCTCCTCACTCCTCCCTCTACTCCACCTCTACCTTCTTCCCCACCATCCTTTTCCTCTCATTTTCCCTTCTCTCATCCTGCTTATTTCCCACCATCCCGTTTTTCCCTTTCCCTCTCCCCTTTCTCACTCTTAAACTAGGTATTAATATACTGCCACAGTGACGAAAAATGGAGAGAGAGAGAGAGAGAGAGAGAGAGAGAGAGAGAGAGAGAGAGAGAGAGAGAGGCTGTTCTTTTCATATTTTCATAAGCAAACTAATTAATTGTTTCATTTGCCTTCCACTATCTTGTTCTATTTAGTTAGCGTTTTGCATTTAATTTTCTTTTTCTTTTACCTCGTATTTTTTCGTGTTATTCATCTTACTCCTCCTCCTCATTTGTTTACCACTCATTCTTTTCCATGCAGTTCAGCCACAGCTCTCTCTGCTCTGCTCTACAAGACTTTTTTTTTTTTATCAATACCATACCCACCATCCTCCTCCTCCTCCTCCTCCTCCTCCTCCTCCTCCTCCTCCTCCTCCTCCTCCTCCTCCTCCTCCTCCTCCTCACACTGTGCATCCTCTAATGTGATGGTACAGAAAAATTTATGATTGTTTATGCCGAGAACATAAATTGTCTTGTGCAACGATCGGCCTGGACCCAGCCTTCCTTCCCCCTTCCCTTCCTCCCTTTTTCTCTCCCTACCCTCCCTCCTTTTCTCCCTCCTTCCCCCCTCTCACTATCTTCTTTCTTCTTCCCTCTTCCCCTTTCATTTATTTATTTATTTATTTTTATCGTAGTCGCTCTCCTGTTTCCTCTCCTCCTCCTCCTCCTCCTCCTCCTCCGTGTCTGTAATTCATTTATCTCCATTTTTTTTTTTCAGCGCCTGTCACTTATTTTCTTGCTTTCCTTGTTCCCCTTAGTGTGTCTCTTCACACACACATACTCTCTCTCTCTCTCTCTCTCTCTCTCTCTCTCTCTCTCTCTCTCTCTCTCTCTCTCTCTCTCTCTCTCTCTCTCTCTCTCTCTCTCATCCAACTTTATTTCCTTTTTAGTTTTCTCTCTCTCTCTCTCTCTCTCTCTCTCTCTCTCTCTCTCTCTCTCTCTCTCTCTCTCTCTCTCTCTCTCTCTCTCTCTCTCTCTCTCATCCAACTTTATTTCCTTTTTAGTTTGGTTTCTGTTAAACATACCACATCTTGTTTATTGTTCTTTAAGTAGTCTTTAAGTTCCAATAGGCTGGACACCAAGCCATCTATGTTAGTATACATAATCTTTAAACTTCTGCTTGGTGATCGTGTGTGGCATCTTTGTGTCACCATTTCCTCACTTTAATGTCCATGACTTTCCAGGTGAATCTTTTTGCTTGTTCTTGTGTTCTTTCCATTTTTTTTTTTTTCTGAGCCTCTACTCTCAGTTCTTCACTTTCTTCTTCGTTCATGTCTCTTTTTATCTATATTTCCTTCATTCCTTCTTTTTTTGCCAATTTTCCTGTTCTTTGCAAGACATGTTCTGCTGGTGTTTGTGACATGAATCTTATTTTCCTTGGTTTTGTTCTGCTTCCTTTATATTTTCCAATCCTGTAAACCTTTTCAGTGTGTTCAGTTATTCCCTCTCCTTCCTCCACCACTTCTATAATTTCCTTACCCCTTTTTCACTTATTTCTCACTAGCTATTTTCATGGGTATGTCCTTCTCCTTAACCCCAAATACCACCACACACATCTTTCTCTGTACTGTGTCTCTCACAAGATTACTTTTTTCCCTTTGATACTTTAATCCTTTCTTTTTCATATCCTTATTGTGTTCCTGTTGCTGTTGCCTTATTGTCTCCTCCATCTCCACCTCTTGTTGTCGTTCTCCCTCTTCTTTCCAACTTTTAATTTCCTTTCACTAACTCCTTCATTTTTTCAACCCTAACCTTTATCTTGCAAAGCTTTCTGTAACTCTTCCTTCTCTCCCTTGAGTTTCTTAATTTCTTCACAGTACTTCTTGTTGAAGTTCACTATTTTTGTCACCTCTTCTCTTAGTTCTTTGTTTTCTTTTTTTCTTTCCATCTCTCTCTTTTCACTTTAAACACTTTAAACACTTTAAACACTTTATTATGTTTGTCTGTAATACATATATAAGCTTAAGGTACAATTGATTGAAAGACAAATAGCCCCTTATGAAGCACAAGCTTTTTGGGCACACTTAATATCTACTTAATACTGAAATGTAAAACAACACTAAACTAAAAATCTAATTGAAGAAAATGAAAAAAAAAAAAAAAATTAATAGCAATAACAAAAGATTTAGGGATAAATGGCTTTGCAAGAACAGGAAGGAAAGGAGAAAAATTATAATTATACATGAGAAATAGAGAAAATTGAAGTGGAATCTGATTATAAAACAAGCAAATATTTGTTTTGAGAATAATTAAACAAACAGAAATAAATATGTATATATACTAGAGGTTATAAACTATTTTAGTTACAGAGGATATGAACTATTTGGTTACAATATCAAGAAACCAAAATAATTGATATTGATAAAAATTGATTTGAAGTACAAGATGTGTCAGTATTGAGACAATAAATATTCTTTTAGTTTTCTCTTAAAGATATTTACGCTTAATGAATTTTTTATATGTGACAGGGTGCTATTCCATATTTTGGGACCTTTATACATTAGAGAGTGTTGGTAGAGAGTTAGAGTGTTAAAGTATGATGGGGAATCTGTAGAGAATGTCTTGTAGCGTGTGGAGTGGTTATGAGTTAGGGTTCAGGGTATTATTGTTGTTGGAATTTTATCAATTTGAACATGTATGATGCAATAGAGAAGTTTGATAAGTCTGAGAGTTGAAGGATTTTCATAGATTTAAAGAGGTGGAGGTGTGTGTTGGAGGAAGTCACTATTAGTCCATGATTCTAATAATTTTCTTGTGGAGGATGTTTAGATTTTGTAGATGACATGGGTAGGTAGTGGACCAATATTGGATTACAGTAGGTTAAGTGTGGGTATATTATGGGCATAATACATGATTTTCATAATTTCCACTGGAACAAAGTTTTTTATTTTCAGCAATAGAGCTATTGATCTAGATAATTTTAGGCAAAGGTTTGATATGTGATATTTAAAAGGTAAGATTATTGTCAAATGTGACTCCAAGAAATTTTGTCTTAGAAACTTGCGTGATATCTTTATCTAATATGTTAAGTCTAGGTAAGGGTTGGTATTTGGTGGTGGTATTTGTAAATAACATGTAGGAAGTTTTACCTGTGTTAATTGTTAGGCGATTTGCAAGACACCATTCAGAAAAGGCAGATAATTCTAGGTTGGCTCTGTAGATTAGGTCAGTGGGATTATCACCAATCATGTACAAGGTGGAGTCATCAGCAAACTGTATAGTGTTGAAAGCAGTAGAGGCATTGCTGATATCGTTGATATATATCAGGAAAAGAATAGGGCCTAAGATGCTACCTTGTGGCATGCCAAGATGTATAGGTTTGATGGTAGATTTAGAGTTGATTGTAGGATGTAAAATGAGATCGGCCAGTTAAATATGATTTGAACCAATTTTCCACACAACCGCGAATACCATAGTGACGTAATTTGTCTATTAGAATGTTTGGGTCAACTGTGTCAAAAGCTTTGCTGAAATTCAATTGAAAATGGATATTATAGACTTATGTTTATTCAAGGCATCGTGTAGGTCAGAGGTAAACACATTTATAGCGTCAAAAGTATTTAGTCCGGGGCGGAAACCAAATTGCCTATTATTTAAGATTTTTTGTGAATTGAGGTAGTTCAAGAAGGAAGTTCTTCATAATGATTTCAAATATTTTAGAGAACACTGGTAAAATAGAGATTGGTCGGTAGTTTGAGATATTAGTTTTACTTCCCGATTTATGGATAGGGATAATTTTTGCCAGCTTGAATCAATTAGGGAAAACACCATCTTTTATTGAATCATTGAATAATTTTGAGAGTGGCTCTGCTAGAAGATTTTTGTTCTCTTTTGATTATTTTCACAGGTATTTCATCCGTAGGGCATTTTTTATTTTTTAAGGCAGAAATAGCTTTTACTATGTCATTTCCTGTCCACTATGGGAATATTCATGGAATTTAGGAAATTACCTCTTGAGATAAGAAATGTGTGAGTTTTGAGCTCTAGGAAGCTGGGAGCTAAGTTGAGGTTGCAATTTGTGAAAAATAGGTGATGAATGCATTTGAAATTTCATGTGGAGTGTGTAGGACTGTGTCATTATAGTGTAGTGTGTGGGAGACCCCGTCTTGTTATTATTATTAATGTTTTCTATTTCGGTAATTAGTTCCCAAACTTTTTTTGTGTTAAGTCTAAAATTTTCAAACCTTTGTAGGTAATATTCAGATTTTTTTGCGTTTTATTAAGTTATTTAGATTAATTTCTGTAAAGTTTTGTAGTGGTCCATTGTAATTGACCCTAGTTTGTATAGTTTGTACAGCTGATATTTATGTTTTGTTGAATTTATTAACCCCTGTGTTAACCAAGGCTTACTTAGTCTTTTGGATGTGATAGTTTTGGTTATTTTTGGGAAGCAGGAATAGTATATTTTATATAATTTATCCAGGAATATGTCGCAGTTTGTGTTTGTGTCACTGCTGGTGAGGTAGAGATTCCAGTCTGTATTTGATAGGGTCTGTGTGAATTTCAACCGATTTACTCTATTTTGTAGCCTAAAACCCACTTTGTGGTGAATATTGCACACTTTATCAGAGACTGGAATATTGATAAACACTGGAAGGTGGTCACTGATAGGAAAAGTGGAAAATTCCAGAAGAGGACTGGTTCATTGAAGTTTGTCCAGACGTGATCCAATAAAGATGGGGGCTGCAGTTGTATTTATGTCTGAAAAATCTTGTTGGTCGAGATATATGTGGGAAGTAATTGTTTGATTGCATAGTTGTAATGAAAGAGTTAGTAGGAGGGTGTGACACATGTTCAAGAAGGTTTATATTGAAGTCACCTATGAGTATATTCCTGTTGTTTGTGAAAAATTTATTTGAAAGAAGATTATCAATATATGCATTAAATTCATTTACTTTAGCATGTTTACTATTTGGTCTGTAAATACAAGAAACAGAGTAGGAGGTAGTAGGTAGAATAATTTTCACACTACATAGTTCAGCATTTTTTCATCACACATGCAAAAATCCTTAATAATATCACTTTGTAGGTCAAGATTTACATAAATTGCAACACCCCCCACCTGGAGAGTATAAAGGCCTGTGAACATGATATGACTTATAGCCATCAATTTCGTGAAGGTGAACATTATTTGCATTGAGCCAGGTTTCACTTATACATAAAGATATCAGGGAGTTTGGGGAAGAGATTTGATAAAAGAGATTACTTGGTCATAATTTTTGTTTAGTGAGCGGGCATTTTTATGGAGAATATTGATATAGTCAGCGCTACTTCTTGGTATAACATTCTTGTATGAGGTAAGGTCATGATAATTACAGATATCATCTAACTCAAGAGATAAGTACATGGAATTTATTATTTCTATGCCGATGCTATCAGATTCATTGTTGTCTTCTAAGTCGTTGAAAAGTGTATTGAGGAGATTCTCACTAGTAAAGTTCATGATATAGAAAGGGGAATTTAAAGAAAGGCTAGTAGAAAAGGGGGCAAGTATGGGTAGCAGAGAGGGTGGGAGGGAGTGGAAGGGATTTGGAAAAGTTTAAAGGGAGAGGAAAGGAAGGATATGA
>NW_026973727.1:125000-142500 GCF_035594125.1 Scylla paramamosain
CTCTTATTATTCATCAATGATCTTCTAAACCAAACTTCTTGTCCTATCCATTCCTTTGCTGATGATGGCACCCTGCACTTTTCCACGTCTTTTCATAGATGTCAAAACCTTCAGGAAGCAAACAGCTCATGCAGGGAAACCACAGAATGCCTGACTCCTGATCTTTCTAAAATATCTGATTGGGGCAGAGCAAACTTGGTATTGTTCAGTGCCTCAAAAACTCAATTTCTTCATCTATCAACTCAACACAACCTTCCAGGCAACTATCCCCTCTTTTTCAATGACACTCAACTGTCCCCCACTTCTACATTGAACACCCTTGGTCTCTCCTTTTCTAATTAATCTAAACTAGAAACTTCACATCTCATCTCTAGCTAAAATAGCTTCTATGAAGTTAAGGATTCTGAGATGTCTCCTCCAGTTTTTCTCATCCCCCCAGCTGCTTATCCGTCCATGTATGGAATATGCTTCACATGTCTGGGGGGATTCCACTCATACTGCTCTTCTAGACAGGGTGGAATCAAAAGCTTTTTGTCTCATCAACTCCTCTCCTCTAACTGGCTGTCTTCAGCCTCTCTCTCATCACCACAATGTTGCATCTCTAGCTGTCTTCTACCACTATTTTCATGCTAACTGCTCTTCTGATCTTGCTAACTGCATGCCTCCCCTCCCACGGCCTTGCTGCACAAGACTTTCTTCTTTCTCTCACCCCTATTCTGTCCACCTCTCTAATGCAAGAGTTAACCAGCATTCTCAATCATTCATCCCTTTGGTAAGCTCTGGAACTCCCTGCCTGCTTCTGTTTTTCCACCTTCCTATGACTTGAATTCCTTCAAAAGGGAGGTTTCAAGACACTTATCCTTCAATTTCTGACTACTGCTTTGAACCCTTTTATGGGACTGGCATCTCAGTGGGCATTTTTTTTTATTGGATTTTTTTTGTTGCCCTTGGCCAGTGTCCCTCCTACATAAAAAAAAAAAACGTGGGGAACTTTGCTAAAAACTTTTTCAGATGTAGATACACAGAGTTTGCTCATCCATCCCTCTCCTGTGTTATGTCAGTCACTCTTGAATAGAAGTTCATCATGTTGATTACATATGATTGCTTTTTGTCTAAAGCTGTACTGTTTTTCTGTTATATATATATCGTGTTTTTCTACAACTTCTGTCCAGTGCTTCTCTGTCAGTTTTTCACAGACCTTCCATACTGTGCTGGTCAGTGATGCTGGTCTACAGTCTGGTGGCTCTTCTTTCTCTCCACTTTTATAAACTGGCACAATGCACGTTTTCTTGCATTCCTTGGCCACTCTTCCCGTTGATGGTGAGCACTTCATTATGTCATGTGCTGGTTCACTCCATCTGGTCCTGTTGCTTTTCTCTTTTCCAGTTCCTCCATCATTCTATAAACTACTTCTTTCATTGCTGTAATTTCCCACATTTGCTTTTCTGTCTTCTTGTCTTTTGGTTCTTTAAATTCTGATTCTTCTGTCAAAACTTGCTGGAACTTTTCGTTTAGCAATTCAGTTAGCAATTCAATCAGTCGTGTCTTTTGGTTCTTCATATGTTTCATGTCCATCCTTCAACCTTTCTATTTTTTTCTTTTAGTTTATTTTTTTCTATTTATGAATCTGTAGAACAGTTTTAGTTCTTCCTTGCACTTCCCAATTACATCCTTTTCTTATCCTTTCTCTTCCTCTTGCCTTATTTTCACAGATTTATTTCTTGCTATCTTAAAGTCCTCTTTATTTGTTTGGTTTCCATTTCTTTTCATTGTTATACATGCTTGGCCTCTTATTTTCTTTGCTGTTGCACTTCTTGCATTGAACCATGCCTGTCTTCCTCTTTCTTTAGGTTTGTACTCTGGGATATTCACTGCTGCCTCATATAGTTCCATAAAAATGCCATGGTCATCTTGCACCTCATTTGCTCTCTTCAGCTTTCTCCAGTCCATTGGCTCAAACAGTATCATAAGATGCTCTGTATTCACTGTGCCATAGTTTCTCCTGTTTTCTTTGTGTGCTTCATCCTCTTCGCTGACATCACCATCAGCCTCTCTTTCCATCGGTGCGTGGTTGCTTTTTTCCAAGGGACACACACGTCTTAATTCTTTAGTTGGGTGGATTCCTTTCGTTAATGTTAGGCTAAATCTTGTTGGTTTGTCGTCTCCCATCTGTCTTGTATTTTCAGTCACCCATTTCATCACTGTTTTCCATAGTCACCTTCAGAAGTCTTTCTCCCCTTGCAGTCTCGTTTCCTCCTGCCTCGAACGTTTCCCGGTTCATTTCTTTGCAGTTGAAGTCACCAACCAATAATTCTCTTTTATTACTTTTGATTAATTTACTCAAGTACTGAATGGTATCTTCTGCTATTTGCTCCAACAACTTGTTTTGGGTGGTACGTGGGTTGTTATTACCATCAGTATTTTTCCATTACTAACCTCCAAGTTAATACTCACTATTTCTGCTTTTCATCCCCTATATTTCACTATTTTTGTCTTCACCTCATTTCCTGTCATTATCATTACACTTCCTCCTCCTTTGGCAGTCCTGTCTCTTCTCCACATATTGCAGTTATTGTTAGTCTGGTTTTCTTCTTTTACCTCTGTTGCCACTAAGCATGCCACCTTCGTTCAGGTTTATCTCTCTCAAATATTTTTGCTGTTCCAGTTTTCTGCATGTTGATCTGTCTATGTTGGCACACGTCACAGTTTGTTGTTCGTTTGTGCTGTTTTTCTCTACTTTATTTTAATTTATTTCTTTACTTTATGTACCATTTCTTCACTCTGTCTCCCAAAAGTCTCCAGAAAAATGTATTTTTTTCTTATTCTGTTGTTGATTCATTTTTCTCTTTTGTCTCTCCATACATTTCTTTCAATTTTTTTCCATTCTTCTTCATTTGTGTTGTTGTTAATGCATATATCCTTGCAATGTTCTTATCTTAGTTTGGATGTTCTTTGTGGTACCTGTTGTTTCCTAATTTTATAATATTCCTCTTTGTATGAGGAGACCACACCACTGCCACATATTCCAATCTTGGTCTTATCATGGAAATCAACAACTTTTTTATCATTCCTTCATCCAAATATGAGAATGCCATTCTTACTCTTTTTAACAAATTCATCGTCTCTCCAGTAATTTTATCAATGTGTCTTTCCAGAGTCAGATTTTCAGCGACTGTTACTCCTAAATCCACTTCCTCTTTTGACTTCTTTAACTTCACACCATCCACCTCATATGATATTGTATTCTTTTCTTACTCTTACCAAACTCCATTACTTTACATTTACTTAAATTGAATTCCATTTGCCAAGATTTACTCCATTTATTTATCTTAATTAAATCATCTTGCAGTACCATACTGTCATTTACATTTTCTACCCTTCTCATCAGCTTAGCATCATCTGCAAATAAGTTTACATAATTATCTATTTCTTCATTTATGTTATTTACATATATTACAAACATTATCGGTCCCAACACTGACCCCTGTGGGACACCACTAGTTCCTTTCAGCCAAGATGAATTTGTGTGTGTGTGTGTGTGTGTGTGTGTGTGTGTGTGTGTGTGTGTGTGTGTGTGTGTGTGTGTGTGTGTGTGTGTGTGTGAACCCATGCGTTGTCTGGGCTGCCCTATGTGGAACTGGGGGAGTCCGGTACTGCTGTGTACCAGAGACAAGGGTGTGAGGAGACCAGCTATCAATCTTGTGCTGCTTTTTTGTTCAATCTCACTGCTATTTCCCAAAACATTCTGAAGCATGTGTATTCTTCCACAGGCATCCCCACACACTATACTGGCTGGGAGTTGCACAGTCTGCTTCTTTTAATCCTTTTCCTCATGAATGTGCATATAAATTAGTTGTGTTGTGCCTTCTGTGCTGTGAAGTGCTTTGTTAATCTCTGAACTGAGAAGCATACTTGTTCATACTTCTGTGCTGCATCTCTACTGCATTCCAGAAGCTCTAGTTGAAGTTGTAAGAGTTTCTAAGGATGTGTTTATGGTTCCAGTGACAGATAACAGTGTTTCTACCTTACTAACAGGAGAAGCAGCCTTAGGGACATGGCTGATCATGTGTGTGGCTTTGAAAAATATTCATGGTAGGAGGGAAGAGTATTTCTGAATGTGGGTCCTTTTTTGATAAGTTACACAGGTATTTAGGGATGTGCTTAAGAGAGATTAATAATATTTTTACCTCATTAACAGGAGAAACAGTCTTTGGAACCCAACAGATTCTCTGTGGCCTTGGAAAATAGTCTTAGTGAGAGAGCTGAGGGTTTGTGAATGTGGACCTAACTTGTGAGTTCAGTGTGATGCCCATAATGCTATAGGAGCACTGATGTGTGTGTGTCCCCCTGCAGGTGATGTCACAGAGAGCAAGTAGAAGAAAGCCTGGGAGACTTGCTTAACTCAGGAGCAAGAGCTGTGCCTCACCGGGGGCTCTGCAATGTGTGGCAGCGACTGCAGGAATCAACACTCGGGTTTGTCAGCACAGTCACAACGACTTTGTTCATCAGACTGTTGGTGAAAGGTGATCAGTGTGAAAGAGGTCAGGATGTGTGTGTGTGTGTGTATTTGTTTGTTTACCTAGTTGTCATGTACAGGATGGGGGCTATGGTGGTGGTGTCTCGTCTTTGTGTCTGGTGGTGTCTGACACGGCCATAAATTCCTACATCATCTCTGCAAACACACGCACGCACGCACACACGCACGCACACACTACTTTCTCATCAGTCCATTCATGCAGCTACTGGTGTGTGGGGAAAGGTGCTATGTATGTCTTGAGATGGAATTGAATAATAGTGTTTTGTTGTCTTGAAAGATTTCATTCAGTTTAAAATTCCTGCTGCAACAATTGCTGTACCTACTTTGCAATAGTTTCATGAGTGAATATGTACATCACATCAGCAATGAAGGATCAAGCTTTTAGAGTTTGTTTGCAACAGTCATGCATGAATTGTCCTGATGAAATAGCTGTTGTACAGCTATTTCATCAGGACATCAGGTAGCAGGTGATTGTGAGTAGTGCCATGCAGCCAACACCTGGGCTGTGTCTCTGCCTGTCACACCCGCACTGTGAAGGAGCGCATGGAGGTGGTCTGGGGAGCCACAGTACAATTTGTGATATTGGGCCCTCTCAGGTTTTATTGTGCCATTGTCTCACCTCTTGCTTTAGCAGCCTGGAGTGGAGATTGATAGGGTTTTCAAAAGTGTTTTCGTGATTCTGGTGGTAGTTGTAACATTGTTAACCTCTTGTTTGTCCAAGGCCTCATTTGTGAGTGTTTCATTCTTGGCTATTAGTTTTAGCAAGCTGTAGTGGAGGTCAGCAGGAGTTTGAAGCCTCCGATGAGGACAAAGCACTTAAGAACGTGAACCTCCGCCCCAACATGTCTCCCTCGTGTTTTTTTTTTTTTTTTTTTTTTTTATGTAGGAAGGATACTGGCCAAGGGCAACAAAAATCTAATAAAAAAAATGCCCACTGAAATGCCAGTCCCTAAAAGGGTCAAAGCAGTGGTCAAAAATTGGTGGATAAGTGTCTTGAAACCTCCCTCTTGAAGGAATTCAAGTCATAGGAAGGTGGAAATATAGAAGCAGGCAAGGAGTTCCAGAGTTTACCAGAGAAAGGGATGAATGATTGAGAATACTGGTTAACTCTTGCGTTAGAGAGGTGGACAGAATAGGAGTGAGAGAAAGAAGAAAGTCTTGTGCAGCGAGGCCGCGGAAGGAGGGGAGGCATGCAGTTAGCAAGATCAGAAGAGCAGTTAGCATGAAAATAGCGGTAGAAGACAGCTAGAGATGCAACATTGCGGCGGTGAGAGAGAGGCTGAAGACAGTCAGTTAGAGGAGAGGAGTTGATGAGACGAA
The DNA here is from genome assembly GCF_035594125.1 of Scylla paramamosain. Lineage (NCBI taxonomy): Eukaryota > Metazoa > Arthropoda > Malacostraca > Decapoda > Portunidae > Scylla > Scylla paramamosain. The sequence continues at coordinate 130,858 of NW_026973727.1, forward strand.
AAGCTTTTGATTCCACCCTGTCTAGAACAGCAGTATGAGTGGAACCCCCCCAGACATGTGAAGCATACTCCATACATGGATGGATAAGGCCCTTGTACAGAGTTAGCAGCTGCGGGGGTGAGAAAAACTGGCGGAGACGTCTCAGAACACCTAACTTCATGGAAGCTGTTTTAGCTAGAGATGAGATGTGAAGTTTCCAGTTCAGATTATTAGTAAAGGACAGACCGAGGATGTTCAGTGTAGAAGAGGGGGATAGTTGAGTGTCATTGAAGAAGAGGGGATAGTTGTCTGGAAGATTGTGTCGAGTTGATAGATGGAGGAATTGAGTTTTTGAGGCATTGAACAATACCAAGTTTGCTCTGCCCCAATCAGAAATTTTAGAAAGATCAGAAGTCAGGCGTTCTGTGGCTTCCCTGCGTGATATGTTTACCTCCTGAAGGGTTGGACGTCTATGAAAAGACGTGGAAAAGTGCAGGGTGGTATCATCAGCATAGGAGTGGATAGGACAAGAAGTTTGTTTTAGAAGATCATTAATGAATAATAAGAAGAGAGTGGGTGACAGGACAGAACCCTGAGGAACACCACTGTTAATAGATTTAGGAGAAGAACAGTGACCGTCTACCACAGCAGCAATAGAACGGTCAGAAAGGAAACTTGAGATGAAGTTACAGAGAGAAGGATAGAAACCGTAGGAGGGTAGTTTGGAAATCAAAGCTTTGTGCCAGACTCTATCAAAGGCTTTTGATATGTCCAAGGCAACAGCAAAAGTTTCACCAAAGTCTCTAAAAGAGGATGACCAAGACTCAGTAAGGAAAGCCAGAAGATCACCAGTCGAGCGGCCTTGACGGAACCCATACTGGCGATCAGATAGAAGGTTGTGAAGTGATAGATGTTTAAGAATCTTCCCGTTGAGGATAGATTCAAAAACTTTAGATAAGCAGGAAATTAAAGCAATAGGATGGTAGTTTGAGGGATTAGAGCGGTCACCCTTTTTAGGAACAGGTTGAATGTAGGCAAACTTCCAGCAAGAAGGAAAGGTAGATGTTGACAGACAGAGCTGAAAGAGTTTGACTAGGCAAGGTGCAAGCACGGAGGCACAGTTTCGGAGAACAATAGGAGGGACCCCATCAGGTCCATAAGCCTTCTGAGGGTTTAGGCCAGCGAGGGCATGGAAAACATCATTACGAAGAATTTTAATACGAGGCATGAAGTAGTCAGAGGGTGGAGGAGAGGGAGGAACAAGCCCAGAATCGTCCAAGGTAGAGTTTTTAGCAAAGGTTTGAGCAAAGAGTTCAGCTTTAGAAATAGATGTGATAGCAGTGGTGCCATCTGGTTGAAGTAGAGGAGGGAAAGAAGAAGAAGCAAAGTTATTGGAGATATTTTTGGCTAGATGCCAGAAATCACGAGGGGAGTTAGATCTTGAAAGGTTTTGACATTTTCTGTTAATGAAGGAGTTTTTGGCTAGTTGGAGAACAGACTTGGCATGGTTCCGGGCAGAAATATAAAGTGCATGAGATTCTGGTGAAGGAAGGCTTAAGTACCTTTTGTGGGCCACCTCTCTATCATGTATAGCACGAGAACAAGCTGTGTTAAACCAAGGTTTAGAAGGTTTAGGACGAGAAAAAGAGTGAGGAATGTACGCCTCCATGCCAGACACTATCACCTCTGTTATGCGCTCAGCACACAAAGACGGGTCTCTGACACGGAAGCAGTAGTCATTCCAAGGAAAATCAGCAAAATACCGCCTCAGGTCCCCCCAACTAGCAGAGGCAAAACGCCAGAGGCACCTTCGCTTAGGGGGATCCTGAGGAGGGATTGGAGTGATAGGACAAGATAAAGTTATGAGATTGTGATCGGAGGAGCCCAACGGAGAAGAAAGGGTGACAGCATAAGCAGAAGGATTAGAGGTCAGGAAAAGGTCAAGAATGTTGGGCGTATCTCCAAGACGGTCAGGAATACGAGTAGGGTGTTGCACCAATTGCTCTAGGTCATGGAGGATAGCAAAGTTGTAGGCTAGTTCACCAGGATGGTCAGTGAAGGGAGAGGAAAGCCAAAGCTGGTGGTGAACATTGAAGTCTCCAAGAATGGAGATCTCTGCAAAAGGGAAGAGGGTCAGAATGTGCTCCACTTTGGAAGTTAAGTAGTCAAAGAATTTCTTATAGTCAGAGGAGTTAGGAGAGAGGTATACGAGTACAGCACAGATAAATTTAGTATGAGAATGACTCTGTAGTCGTAGCCAGATGGTGGAAAACTCGGAAGATTCAAGAGCGTGGGCACGAGAGCAGGTTAAGTCATTGCGCACATAAACGCAGCATCCAGCTTTGGATCGAAAATGAGGATAGAGAAAGTAGGAGGGAACAGAAAAGGGGCTACTGTCAGTTGCCTCAGACACCTGAGTTTCAGTGAGGAAAAGAAGATGAGGTTTAGAAGAGGAGAGGTGGTGTTCTACAGATTGAAAATTAGATCTTAGACCGCGAATGTTGCAGAAGTTAATGAAGAAAAAGTTGAGGGGGGTGTCAAGACACTTAGGGTCGTCGACGGAAAGGCAGTCCGACCTGGGGACATTTATGGTCCCCTCCCCAGATGGGGACTCCGAGGCTGGTGTAGGAGTCGCCATGATTTTAAAATTTTTGGAGTGAAGGGTGTGTGTGTTATTAGGTGCTTGTAGTTTTGTGTGGAGGAAGAGAGTTGTCTTTAGAGGGCAGGCTGTGACTACCCCCTTGTGTTGTGAGACACAAAGGGAAACGTTCAGTGAGGTCACAGCTGGGTTTAATGATAAGTTCACAGCACCCCCTGAACAGTGCTTTAGACCTCACTGGGAGTAATTATCGTTTCGGCAGGTGTCTACTGCCTCCTCCTACTGATGTGTGTGTGTGTGTGTGTGTGTGTGTGAGAGAGAGAGGAGACCTTCACCACCTTGATGTGTGTCCTGTAGTGCAGTGAAGTATGGAATGGGACTCCTTATGTGTGTGTGTGTGTGTGTGTGTGTGTGTGTGTGTGTGTGTGTGTGTGTGTGTGTGTGTGATGGAAGGCTCTTTGATGTGAGTGTGTCCCATTGAATTGTGGAATGCAATTCTTTCTTTTCTCTGTGTTAGAGGACTCATGCTGCACACTATCAAGTCCCAGGCCATTGTGTAATGAAACTGCCTCTTCTTCTAAGCATTGTCAGTTTCCTCACTACTCTTATTACACTGTTTCTCCTTCAGATTCCACAGACCGACTGGGAGACACACAATGTCAGTGCCACCGTGCAGGGAGTGAGGCCCAAGAGGAGGAAGAGGAGCATTCAAGAGATCAGCTGGCCAGCAGTCCATTCAGGTGTGCCTTTCATTACATCGTTATTTGTCCATAGTTTCCCTTCTGGGGTTGGACAGACCATGAGTATCTCCCACTTGCAGCTGTAGACAATTTCTTCCTTATTGTTAAGTGTTATCATGCCTTCCTCCACACACCATCTCAAGGTCTTCCCAGTGGTTTCCTTCCAAGTACTCTGATGCTCTCTTCAGTTAGTGACCCTGATTTGTAAGCGCCAGGAAGACTGCATGGATAAGGCAGACCACAAACCTTCTGCTAGATGTGGAGTGGCGAATGGCAGCAAAAATACTGGCAGCATCTGATTCTTTGCACCAAAATAGTGTTCTTGTTAACAGATTTATTCACTGCTCACTCATTCACTCACCTCTGAAGGAGTGAAGAGTGTGCACTGAAGTAAGCATTGCAACTGGTGTGTGTGTGTGTGTGTGTGTGTGTGTGTGTGGTGTGTTTCTGGTGATGGAGTTTAATAACAGGGTTTTGTCATCTTGAAAGATTTCATAAAAGTACTGAATCTGATTTGGAATTCATGTTGCAACAAAAACTCTCCCTCCTTTGCAACAATTTCACAAATGTATACAGGAAGCAAAGGATGGTTTTAGGCCAAAATGAACTGACAGGAATCAGGAATGATGCGTCCAGCAAAACCTGGCAACACAACAGTGATGTGCATGCTGGTATGTCAGGTCAGGGGTCACCTGCACTTTTTGGGAAATATTCATGAACTCTTGCTTAAACAGAAAATGTTGCAAAATTTCTCACAGGGACTGATCAGGTTCCTCTGCTAGGCATGGAGAGAGAGAGAGAGAGAGAGAGAGAGAGAGAGAGAGAGAGAGAGAGAGAGAGAAGGGGGGCAGGGGGGAGAATTTAATTTTCTTTTATCTATCTTTCTCTCATTTCTTCTTTTATTTCTTCCTCTTCTATTATCCTCATTCTTCTCTCATGTCCTCTTCCTTCTTTGTTGTCTTCTCTCTCCTTCTCTTTCTTCCCTCCTTATTATCATCTGTCTTCTCCTCTTCCTTCTTTCTATCACTTCCGAAAAAAAAAACAATGAAAATATAAATAATACATTTTGAACATAATAATAATAATGATAATTAATTCTCACAATCAGTAACATTCTCTCTCTCTCTCTCTCTCTCTCTCTCTCTCTCTCTCTCTCTCTCTCTCTCTCTCTCTCTCTCTCTCTCTCTCTCTCTCTCCTTTATCTCATCCTTCTCATGTCCCCCTCTTCTCTTCCTTCCTTCCTTTCTTATATTCTTCCTCCTCTTTTCTTCCTTTGTCTCTTCTGTCAGTCATTCCTCTGAAATATGAATAAATTTAGAATAATAGTAATAAATTTAATAGAAATAATTTCTTGTATTCTCTCTCCTACACACACACACAAAACTCTCTCTCTCTCTCTCTCTCTCTCTCTCTCTCTCTCTCTCTCTCTCTCTCTCTCTCTCAACAAAACCCCTTCTTTTACTCACATACTCAAAAACTCCCTCCCACTACTCACTCAAACTGATTCTCTTAGACACACACACACACACACACACACACACACACACACACACACACACACACACACACACACACACACACACACACACACACACACACACACACACACACAGGCTTCCAAGTTGATAATCCAAAAGCCAGCAGATGACAGCTTCCTTCCAGCACACACTTGTATTGCCCAACTTGACCTGCCTGAATACAAGCTGATACAGTCCATGCAGCAGAGTAAAGTTTGAACCTTTTTTTGTTGTTATAACTTGTGGTATGGTCCAGCAGTCTTCCTTTTCCCACTTTTTAAGAGGGGAGAGAAAGAATGGTAGATGACACCACTTGTAAGGAAGACACAAGTTACTATAGTTTAGATGTACTAAAAATTTTTGCACACTAAATGTTTATTACCAAAAAGCTTTATATATATATATATATATATATATATATATATATTATATATATATATATATATATATTATATATATATATATATATATATATATATATATATACGAGGAGTGTCATTAAAGTTCCAGGACTGGTGTCCTAAAAGATGAATTTCAAACCCAAGCCACAAACCACCATATTTCCCCTTCAAAGTAATCCTTCTGGAGTATACAACTGCGCTCCCAACCCTCTACAGTCACTAATCTTTTTCTTACGTGCTTTTAAAATCATGTCCTCTGTTGCAGGTCGTTTAACAATGAGCGCTGAACAGCGAACAAACTTGAAGTTTTTGGTGCAGTTGGGGAAAACGCCGTCAGAAGCACTGGGTATGCTGCAAAAAGTGTACGGGGATGAGACAATGTCACGCTCACGTGTTTTTGAGTGGTGCAAGAGGTTCAAAGAGGGCCGGGAGGACGTGGAAGATGACCCCAGGAGTGGAAGACCCTCAACGAGCAGGAATGAGGCCAATGTTGAGCGTGTCAAGCAGATGGTGCGTGACGATCGTCGGTTGACTGTTCGAAAGATCGCAGATGAGCTTGGCATGAACCACAACAGCGTGTGGAAGATTATCACTGAAGATCTGGGCATGCGGAAAGTCTGTGCGAAGATGGTGCCGAGACTCCTGAACGATGACCAGAAGGGACGACGCATGCAGGTGTGTCAGGACATCCTCGAGCGTCTGGAAACTGAACCAGACTTGCTCAGGAGAGTCATCACCGGCGATGAGTCCTGGGTATTTGAGTACGACCCGGAGACCAAACGCCAGAGCCTTCAATGGAAGAGTCCGGCGTCGCCACGGCCGAAGAAAGCAAGGCAGTCCAGGTCCAGCTTCAAGGTCATGTTGATCGCTTTCTTCGATGTGAGGGGCATCGTCCACTGCGAGTTCTTGCCACAGGGCCAGACAGTCAACCAACATGTGTACAAAGAAGTACTGCGGCGTCTGCTTCGTGCAGTGCGCGAGAAGAGGCGGGAGTTGTGGCAGGGCAACTCGTGGCTGCTTCACCACGACAATGCGCCTGCTCACAATGCCCTGAGCATCAGAGAGTTCTTGGCCAAGAAGAACATCGCCGTGCTGGAGCAACCGCCCTACTCACCTGACCTCGCTCCGTGCGACTTCTTCCTCTTCCCCAAGCTCAAGGAGGTCATGAAGGGGACCCGTTTTGATGATGCGGACGACATCAAAAAGGCCGTGACGACGGAGCTGAGGAGCATCCCGCAAGAATCCTTCCAGCAGTGCATGCAAGCCTGGCAGAGAAGGATGGACAAGTGCATGCGGTGCCAGGGGGATTACTTCGAAGGAGATAACCTATAGTTTGTAGCCTGGATGTGAAATAAAACTTGTGTGGCACCAGTCCTGGAACTTTAATGACACACCTCGTATATAGATTGATTGAGATATACATTGGTCCCTCTTGTTTCAGTTTGGCAATAGGTTTGAACTGGTACCAACAACCAAACTGGCACATCAGATCCACTTTTGGTGTGCCACTTGCTGACGTAACAGAATGGTGTTGATCTAGTTTGTCGTCCATGTGCATTGTTTGATTTTTGGTAACCTCCCAACAGCCATCTTACTGTTTTTTTGCTGCAATTAACCACATCTTTGGTGTTTGTCCCCAGGAGTGCAGCCTCTACAAGTGATGGAGGGTTGAGGGAGCCAGAAGGGCATGGACACTTGGATATGGATGACACTGGTTTGGGTGCCAAATATTAATAGTGCACCTACACAATTACCACACTCGATCCTCTCACCAGGCTTAACTATAAATAATTAAAGGTAAATAACATCTGTCATCTATTATCTATTGTATTCTATATTGCTGTTAATGTTTCATGTATAATGTATAATGTTAATGTATAATGTCTTTGCTTTCAAATGCAAGTCAAAAGGGTGAACCCAGGCCTTGCCAAAGACTAATGTATAATTTTCCCATTTATAGTACTATTCACATTTGACAAATTTCACTGCTAACAGTGAGGGACTACTGTAAATGTAGTAATAATAATAATAATAATAATAATAATAATAATAATAATAATAATAATAATAATAATAATAAAAAGTAATGATAAAGTGCAAGACATGTTCATTAATGCAATTATTTTCTCCAACATGGAGGAGTGAGTGAGGAGGCACATTTGTCTGTGATTAAGGAATGCAAATGACGATGTTCCAAGGACGTCACCCTGTCCTGGGCCATGACATGAGAGAGAAGAGGAAAAAAAGGACTCTCTCTCTCTCTCAGTTTCCATAACATACCAAACTGCTCTGGTGTTAATTTCATGAATTGCTGTATAATAGGAATGGGAATGTTAGTTCAATGCATTTAGCTCTTGAGTGTGAAAGAATGACAAGAAAGAATGCAGAGGATACTAGAACACATGCACAGAAAACTGAAAGATTTTTAAACTTCTGAATAGGTGTGAAAAAAAAAAAAATGCAAAATCAGTGTCTCCTTAAAACAACACATGACAGCAATGATAACTTACACAACAATAATGCTTGATGAAGACTATATTTCCAACACAGATTTATGACAACATTTGGCAAAGCTGTGCACTGTTTGTGTTAAAACTATCCTCTCATGGCGAAGTTGGTTAGTCATTATAGGGTTATGATGATATAATGGTGTTTATTTTAGCTAATTTCCAATGACTCCTAATAATATAAGATTAAGTAAGTATTTCATTGTTTACATTAATTTACAAAATTTCACAACTACAACCTCAGTGATGTTTAGTTAATCCAATTTTGTTCATAACTACTACACTTTTTCCAGTGGTTTACCCATAGTACAACACAAACAACTACAATATCATTCATGTTATTTCACTTCCAAAAAAATTAAACAACTATGTACATGATCTAGTTTACAATAAAAGGATTTTGAACAATAGTTTCCCCATCAATCAACCCCAATTTTTTTTCCAGCTACAAAGAACAATTCAACTACAATACCATTCATGCTATTTCATCCATTTGAAATTTCACATGCAAGTGATTTACAGTACTTTACCAAAAAATAATTAAGATCAACAATGTTCCCATCAATTAACCCTTTAAACTTTCCCACCTACAATCTGACAAGTGGAGTCACCAGTTTTAAATGTCAATAGTTATCCAAGATTGAATTTATGCCTTCCAATCCTCTGTGGGTCTTGGAGGCATCCATGAGTCCCACTGTTCTCCTGAGAGCAGTGCAGGAGGTTGCCTTCAACATAAACCTTCTTGACAAAGTACTTGGATGACTTGTTGCAGCTTTGCTCTTTTCTGAAGGTGACTGCAGCCTTCAACTCAAGGCACAGCTTCTCCAAGGCACCCATCATACTGTACTTTATTAGCCCAGTGATCTGTGGAGAAAAAGTAGTGGTGATGGTGGTGGTCCACCTCTCCAATACAAGAGTTCACCATTATTAACAATTTTTCATCCTTTTCACCAGTAAACTCTGGAACTCCCTGCCTGCTTCTGTATTTTCTTTTCCCTGACGAATTTTTTCATGAGGAAGGTCCCAAGACACTTCTCCAATCTTGGATAATCCTTACCACTACACACCAGCAGACATAAAAATACCGTGAAGGATGCAACTCCCTTTTTAGAAGAGCCAGAGGTCACAGGAGCAAAGGTGATGGGACCCTCCATGCCCTCAACACTCATATCAAGCCCCATTATCACCTGCATCACTCGGGAACACACCATCACCACCATTACCATTGTGTTGTGGCATCATATCAGTGGTATAATAATTGTAAGAATACAAGGGAAACTGCAAGAAGCCGTCTGGTCTACACATGACAATTCCTGCATGAAATGTGCTTACCTATTTTCACTATCATCCTCATGCATAAATTTGTCTAATCTTTTAAAGCTCCCTAATGACTCAGCACTAACCTAACTACTGAATCTATTTCATTCATCTATCACTCAATCTGAGAACCAGTTCCTTCCTATTTCTTTTTTAAATCTAACTTTATCAAGCTTGACATGAAGAAACTGAGGATAGTGATAATGGTTGCTATTTCTGATTATTATTCTTACTTCCATTAACACTCAGAATATGAAGTCTGTCTTTATTCTTATTTTGGGTCCCCAGTGGAAAGGGATAGTCTCATTGACCACTGCACTACAAGCCAAATAGCTTAAAAACACCCTTAAAATGAAAATGATGGCTACTCTTCACAACCACAGTGCTGCATCCCTCTTTTCTAAACATCTTCACTCTAACCCCTACTTCCCTGCTCCCTCCAGTGACAGCCTCCCTCACCTCTGGGTTCACTTGAGGAGCTGCCATCAGCCACCCAATGACATTCATTTGCAGGTTCTTGGTGACAGAGTTCTCCTGGATCTTCAAATTTTCAGGATACACCACCAAGCCTGTAAGGAGAATTGGTGAAGAGAGAGAGAGAGAGAGAGAGAGAGAGAGAGAGAGAGAGAGAGAGAGAGAGAGAGAGAGAGAGAGAGAGAGAGAGAGAGAGAGAGAGAGAGAGAGACTGTATGTTAGATGCAGACAAAATGATAAAGTAAGGTATTAAAATCTTGCATGCAAAAAAAAGATATGCACACTAATAAATACTTAAATTACAAAATGTTAAAACATCCATAAACTCCTTGCACATCATACTGAGCTCACACTCCTCTCATTCCCTCAGATGCTACCAACAACTTTATTTAAACAAATAGATAGATAGATAGATAGTCACAAACACACTCTTATTCCCTCCAAGACACAACAATGACTTGATTTCAACAGAGATAGACAAAGACACACACACACACACACACACACACACACACACACACACACACACACACACACACACACATCAGGCTTGGGTCTGAGTACATGTACTCAACCAGATTCCAAATGTAGTGCAGTGGTAGATGTATAGGTAGAGGTAAGGTCAGGGTGACACAAGCCTGTCCCTGGGGAAGCCAGGTGGTCTGGATTGGTACCAGTGAAGTCATGTGAGTTACAGCCACTGCAGTTCCCACTCCTGCTGCTAATCTGTCAGCACCTTTGTGTAAATATGTGGAGTGAGAAACAGCTGTCAAATGCTGTCTGCACTGACAGGCTGCTGCACTGAGAGGCACACAGCAATCCATCCCCATCAGGTATCAAGCGAGATTCACCCCAAACTCTCCACATTCACACAGATAGACAGACACAATACACACAGAAATAAATTAATAGATACACATACACATACAGACTTGGTTACCAGGAGAGACAAAGTGGAGATGCCAGCCAGCAGGTACAACAGACACCTGAGCAGCAAGTTGGTATCTAACACTGACCTCACTGATGACGACATCTACAGGAATTGTTGACAAGTTGTTCTTGGGTAAATAGATCCTGGAGGAAATACACAGAAAAGATCCATTATTGCAGAGACAAACAAAGGCTGGATATTGAGGGGATACAACAAAGAGTTAAGGAAAGGGAGGTTTTTCACTGAAGGATCAAAGAAAAGCTGGATATTTGGAAGAGCAACAGGAAAGTTGAGAAGAGGAAAATGTTGGAATGATACAAAAAAATGCATGTGTTTTCTGTCTGTGCATAAAACACACACACACACACACACACACACACACACACACACACACACACACACACACCTCTGTAAAGATCTGGGCCTCACCTTGGCCATGCACTCACATCCCTCCCCAGTATCTCAATCAATATCTTTTGATCCTGAGAAGAAACAAGAGAACTATGTGGAATGAAAGAGACAAAATATACACAAGAAAACAACAAAACACAGTCACTGGACTAACCATCTCAGTGACGTTTAGAAATACTTACTGGAATTTTCAAGGGTACTTCATGTTTCTGGTTTAACAAGTATTCTGCATCACCAGAAAAAAGAAACACCTATGAGAACATGACTCATTATTATGAAAACAGTCCTTATGAAAGTTGATGGGATTTTCCAAGGACATTTTTTTCATGATTGAGGAAATAGTTAATAGTATTCTGCATCATCAACCAAGCAATCATAAAAACCAGACTCCTCTTTTAAAACAGCTCCCATAACACCTCAAGTATTCCACAATATGGGAATAAAAGTTAAGGTTCCCCGCACTTCTTACCACAAACCAGACTCCTCTTTGAAAACAATTCCCATAACACCTCAGGCATTTCACAATATGGGGATAAAAGTTAAGGCTCCCAGTGTGTCTTACCACAAACCAGACTCTTTGAAAACAGTTCCCCTAACACCTCAGGCATTTCACAATGTGGGGATAAAAGTTAAGGTTACCCGCACTTCTTACCACAAACCAGACTCTTTGAAAACAGTTCCCATAACACCTCAGTCATTTCACAATATGGGGATAAAAGTTAAGGTTCCCAGTGTGTCTTACCACAAACCAGACTCTTCCTCTTTGA